>NC_137931.1:45900460-46145460 GCF_963969265.1 Rhamphochromis sp. 'chilingali' | reverse complement strand
TGGGAATATCCAGACATCCAGAACTTTTGGAAAGATTTCAGATGTTTGTCAGAAACACTAAATATGAAAAATCCCTTTTGGTCTTAAACTCTGTGTTCTTGGAATATCTTCAAAAGACTTTTAGGTAAGATCAAGACGGAGCAGACGTTTGGACAGCAGACTGCTTCAGCCCGAGACGGTTATTTGATGGTTATTTTGGAAAAGTGCAGCTGCATAATCACTGAAACATGGCTGAGAGAGCTTTTGCGCTGCAGTGATGTGGAGAGACGAACGAATCGTTAAAGTAGGAGAACTTCTTTTTTTAATGCAAATCTTTTTTCCCCATTAAGTCCTATTTTGACTGTTGTAGTAAATTTATGTTAATATGCATTTTTATTTAATGAATGTCCAGTGTCTGTGTGCATTTGTGTGTTTGTACGAAATGTTCTGTTTTAAAAAGGTAACAAAGAAATACTCCAAACACTGCATTGAAATCAATGGGAGAATTTGACACAGCAAACGATGATAGACATGGATCACCTCGAAGACTAAAGGCTTTGTTAAATCTTCTTTGGGCCACAGAAACATTTTAAGCATTTTGATTTACTCATAAATTTATTAATTTATCAGATTTCTCTGATTAACAGTTTTTTAACCACTAAAATTAAGAAATTACAGGAAAAGGACCCAGAGTCAGACTGAAACAACATTTAAATTAGCAATGCAGGCAGAAAAACAACGAAAGGAAACTATGACAAGGACTCAGAGGAAGACACAACTATATCTACACAACAGGGCAGTTAGAGGACACGAGCGCTGCTGGGCACAGGTGAACAGAATCCAGGTAACGACACAGGCAAGGAATACAACTAAATACACAACAGAAGAGACACAGGACTGCAAAAACAGCAGAAGGAAGTCGCTGACTAACACTTACACGAGAGCCTAACACACTCAAACACCACATAGAAGATCTCAAATAGAAGTAAAGTGAAGCCGAGAAATAAACAAAGTGAAATATAACAAACAACAAGAACCAAAGTGAAACCACAAACTCAAAACACTGAGTCACAGACGCGGGACCGTCACATTCATCAAACTAAAGCTTCAAAATAGACTTTTTATGACGGCAGCCAAAGAAAGGCCATGCTTCCTCGCACAGAGTAATTCCTCCTCCTGCAAAGACATGTTGATTACATTTCCCTCGTTAACCTGATAATGTAACTATAGTTTAATTTCAGAGTGCCCTTTCTCTTCATGTCCTCTTTAATCCTTTATGAAAAATGGTTCATATAAATAAGAATCACCTTTGATTAATGCCATTGTTTCTATCAGCCTTCACGGTGACAGCGAGTGAGACTGTTTCCACTTACTGTGGATAAAAAGATAAAAATGGACCTTTTGACCTTTTGCTAACTAAACGAAACATAATCAAACGTGTACGCGTTGTCTCGTGGTCTGCTTGCCTCCTCAGCTTTTCTGATTAGAAGACCAATAAGTTCTGTTACTGTTAATGCTGCCAATACTCAGCGTAGGTTGCTTCTCTGGGAGGTTATATTTTATGACTTTAAGGTCTCTTAAATTCTTCCAGAGTGAAGCTATGAGAGCATGACCCCCAGCCTGGTTCCACTGATGACATAGCCTCCATCTAGCTTGAAGTTTGCCTGTTAATTAAGTCTGTAAACAGGTGGGTGAGAGCTGCTTTGTGGCTTTATGCTGGACCATCAAACGTCTCAAAGACTAATGATGTTTACCTCTCCAGGTCCCCTTGAAGGATGGAAATGTACCTTTTTCCAAGCACGCGAGCACATGTCTGTGCACAGGCACACGTAATCGTGCTGCTGCTGGCCAGGTTACACTTTTCTTTCTCTATTGTTGCCTCCACAGGGGAAATCCATTAAGAGCAACGATGCTGTCATTATTCTCCTGAAAATAACCGTGACCTTTACAGTTATTGGTCATGGCTTGGAGACTTATTTTCAGAAACTAATTGGAGGATAATTTGTCTTTTGTTTAAAATAAAATATACAAGGACATTTTTTACCCTTGTGTTGTCCTGGGGTCATTTTTTTGGTGTATGGAAATCCCGAGGACATTACAAGGGTTAAATGCAGCTTGTTTTTGATGCCTGTGCCTCTATTCCACTTCTCATTTAAAGAAAAGCAGAGTAAAGTCTTTTATATACAACTATTACAGCAGTAACTGGTGATTTCTGGAGAAAATGTGCTTCGATGCACTTTTAGTTCTGCAGAACTTGTTAACACAAAGTATGTTTATCCAGTTTACACTCTGTGTGTCTCAATAATTAAAGGTTAGACGCTTCTGTGGGTTAAACAACTGCACATAATATTTTCTCTGACTCCAACCCTCTGCTGGAGTGGCACTGCTATAAACTGAAGCACAAATACTCTTTAAAATGATTAATACTTCAGATCTGTTCTTTCATTTTAAAATTGTATTATTATGCCTTTTTAAGTAAGCACAGTTATCATAAAGCAGCAATGCTTAAAACACAGTGTGCGCGACGTCCTGTCCAATGCTGCTCTACTTAACCTGCGATGTTTGGTGCCCCCTGCAGGAGCACAGCAGCCTCTGTGTCAGTGCTGAATGAGGTCAAACAGTCAGGAGACTTCCAATCACTCCAGCAGCACCGTTTTTACTGAAAGCCTGCAGCTGTTGCTTTAACTGCGCCTCTGACAGACTGAGTGAGCGAAGACTCGCTCTTAGAGCTGCAAAGTTCACTGGTCTCACTCTGAGATTAACTAATGCAAAACAATAAAAACAACAGCAGAGAGCACAAAGAATGTTTGAAGAGAGAAATTAATAGAAAGCAAAATTGAGAAAAACATAAATGAATAATAAAACAAACAAAGAGTGGAAACAAAGAAAGGGAAGAAATCTTCCAGAACAGAAGTCTTGGTGTGCTGACAAAACAAGGGACCGACAGAGACCAGGGGACAAAGCTAAATGTACGAGCATGAGTGTGTTTAACCAAGAAAAACAAGAGAAGAGAAGAAAAATGTTAAACATGCAGCACAAGCATCCATGCATGCTCGTGTGTCTGGACAAACACTGAATGGGTTTAGATGAGATGTGAATATGGGTTTATTTGACATCTGTGGGACGCTGTCTGTGTTTCTTGGAGGACGCCGCTCACTTCCAGCTCAGCCAGCCTCAGAGCTGCTGCTGTGTAGCTTCCTGCAGCTTCCTGTCCACATTCCCCACCTCCCTGCCTGTGTTTTTGTTGGCCAAGACAAAAGGAGGCACAACTTAGAACTTCTCCTTCATGTTCAATACTCGAAGTGTTATAAGATTGCTGTTCAAAGGTTCCCACCATGACTCTTGTCACACTTTTTTACCCGAGACGAGCGTGGGACTCACTTTTCTGCATTTTGAGTAAATGTCTCACTTAAATGGTTTTATATGAACTCTAATACACGTTTTCAAGGTAACCGTCCATCTTAAGGTTAACTGTGACTGGATTCTTTCTTTAAGTCTTCAGGTAACACCATCATCAGCTGATGCAACATAAGCGTGTGTCACTCGTTCGCTGTAATAATACAGGTGCAGAAATACCTGGTGTTCAGACTGAGTCCTGCATGCAGAGCCTGTTGTTTTCTCTCTTTTTAACCTGAGATTTATCTGTGCAGCACACTGACACACACGTGTTGTACTCTGTGTTTCTGCTGTGTTGTTCGTTTTTGAATGTTTTTGTGAGGAACATTCAGATTTGAGCTTTCCAAACTTTTTTCATCAGGTAATTATACAACATCAAATCACCATGTTTAAGAAAATTACATGTGTGATTGATGAATGACCTTCATGAAGTAAAGGATTGACTACTCATTTGTCCAAAACACAGTATATATAACCTAATGGCACTTTGAAAAAATTAAAAGGAAACTGCCATCTGCCAATCAGCTCACAGGCTTGTGAAGGCAGGTGAGTGAACACCTGTGACACTGTAGTGAATTCTCTCTTATTTGGTGTTCACAGATCAGGGGTTGCGTTCCTAAAAGACTGCTTCCATCAGGAAGGAGGTTCTGCAGCATCCGGTCCCGAACCAGCAGACTGAGAGACAGCTTCTTCCACCAGGCCATCAGACTGCTGAACACGTCATAGACACCTCAGCTTCACTACTGGAACTTTAACATTATGCACTCCATACTGTACAGTAACGCCACTGTTTTGCACATATTCAACTCTGTATATTTTATATATTTTATTTTATTGTTTACTCTATTTAATTTGTAAAATATGTGTACACACACACACACACACAAGTAGAAAAACATTTAGTATACACATCCAGAAATGCATACACTATTATATATTGTACATATATTTATTAGTTTCAGATGTAGCCATTCTTGTATTTTGCTTGTTTACATTATTGTATTTTGCACAACTCTGTTGCTTGTGAAGCTCGCACACAAGAATTTCACTCACATGTGCTGTACCAATGTACCTGCACATGTGATGTGACAATAAAAGTGATTTGATTTGTTGCCTGGGTGATTTTACCTTTGACATACCTGACACCTGTAGTGCTAATGCTAATGCTAAACTAAAATGGTAACCAAAGCAAACATTATATGTTCCAGTCATCTCGAGGGCTTTTGCATGCTGATATTCAAGGGTGGAGTAAAGGGTTGGTGATGAACACCATCATCTATTCAACATCCTGCCCTCTGGATAAGGTTCAGATCCATCAGGTGCAAACCAGCAGACTAAAGATCAGCTTCTTCCTGTGAGCTGTCAGACCTCTGTGTGAGCACACTTCTCCCATACAACCACTCTGACGCTGTTATTGATCAACTGCTATGTGCTATATCTCAGTCTTTCCTTGTTCGGTGCAATATTTTGTTCTCAGTGAATTACCATCCACCATAGCTCCTTCACCATTATTCATTTATTTAATATATTATATAACTGCCCTTGTATACAGCCCAACAACGTTTCTGTTTCAGTGTTTCATACACCATGTCTACAGTTTACTCACATATATGGATACATATATTTTGCTTTTTCCTCGTTGTAGATTGTTTTCTTTACTTTTGCACCTTTGTGGTCCTGCTACCCAATTTCAGTGTGCAAGAAACCGAACAATAAAAGCTCTAAAGTCTAAAGTCACTGGACACCAGTCAGTGATGAAGGCTAAAGGGGCACGTCCCTTGAACCTGAGTTACATCTAGTAACCACTGTTTCTCTCACACAACCTTTTTGCTTCCTCGCAGACACAACTTGTCAGCTGTGTTAGATAGTAAACTGGAACTATCTCCTAAGCTTTAGGCAACATCAAAAAAGGGACCTTTCATATTTGAATCTTTTTTATTGAGGTTTATCACCCACAACCGTTCACAACAGATGGTTTCCCCTCTCTGAGCGTGGCTCTGCTGGAGGTTTCTGCCTATTAAAAAGGAGTTTTTCCTTCCCACTGTCACCAGGTGATTGCTAAAAGGGCTGGTCTTATTCAACTTGTTCAGCCTGCTTCCTCAGGGAGGCGCTACAGGGCATCAGCACAAACACCCACAGACAAAGACCCTGAACGCATACACGCACCGATAACACAGTCCCACCCACCCATTTTCCCATTTCCCTCTATAAACCACCACTGTGCTCATGTATCTCTACACTGTTGTTACGTGCCAAGGGGTGTGGCTTTGCTTTTGTGCTCTGTTTTGTGTTCTATTTATCTTTCAGGCGTCAGGCCTCCACTGATTGGCCAGTTCAAAGTTGATTGGCAGGTGTCTATTGGCTGGTCTGGGCTCAGTTGGCCAATCACACTCCAAAGAACACTACAAATGAGCCGCTCCCTGGCCAGCTGGGGCTGCTGGCTTCTGCTTTGACAAACATTTGCGAACAGGCTTCTTTATATTGTGTGTGGTGGGAGGCTGGACAGGTAAGCTGGGGTACCCTGTACACTGGTTGTAGATTTTACTCTGTTAGTCACACTAGGTTATGCGATTGATGCCACTCTTGTATGTTTTCACTGACCTTTTGTCGAGTAGCTAGGTAGGCCTTTTGTTTTGCATTTTTCTTTCAATTAGGTTAGGCCCTGGAAGCTATCGACCTCTTTTTGTTTTATTAATTTCTTTGATTTGGATCAACCGCCCAGTCCTCCTCCCCCACCTCTTTTCTGTTGTTAAGTTTGACTATCCAGGCAAGCAACCAATAAATCCTGCCTGATACTTAACTCTTCTGTGGTCTTCCTCCTTCATTGATTGTGGTTGTCCAGTGTTGCTGTCTCCTTCCTACCTTTGCCTCCGCCATGGTGGGGGGGACGTAACACTGTAGTTACAGATTCTTTAGCGCTGATAAGATTAAATGGCCAAAAAAGGGGGGAAAAGGCTATTTGGTGTAAATAACCTGAGATTAAAGTAAAAATAACTAGTAGCTAACATGACTCTGTAAATCCAGGCATGGTGACATATTCTTACTAAGCAGTACTCAGCAGGAGGTCCTCGACAGGTTCTCACTTCTGAAATATTGTGTTTAGTTTAGGATGGAGCACACAGGAACAGGATACATGCCAACCAATGATCCATCGTCATTTCACTGGACAATTACCAGGACATCGTCAAACAACATATAGACTTTGTGCACCCTGGATAAAGTCTGCTTGATGTCTAACACTTATGTTCTCACATACAGACACACCTGGCAATGACGAGAACGGTTCAGGGTCACAGTGCATAAAGAAAACTGCTCACCTTTATACTAGCAGTCTTTTTCTAAATTAAAGTTGTGATGTAATCCCGTCGTGATTGCTCAGGGATCAAAAAGGGAAAGAATCCAAAAACCAACCATGCAGAAGGTAAAGAGCATAGAGAGCTTTCCTCCCTGAGGACAGGAGAGGATGGTTAACAGGACAGAATTTAATAATGTAACACAATAAGGCTACAAGGTCAGTACAGAACTGCTGAGAGCACCTGAAACTACGGCAGACATTCAGAGTTTCTCAACATGTGCTTGGATACATTATTAAAGACGTTTTAATGGGGAAAAACTCAGTTATTCTAATATTTGTCTCAGTGTGACGTGTTTGTGCATCTCATGTTGTGATTGGCTTTAAAATAGGAAACAAACTCACTGTGATGCTTATTTGAACGCCAGTGTTCCACACACACATAAGTAACAATAATGGATTGCATTTATATAGCCCTCAAAGCGCTTTACAATGCCACTATTCATTCACTCTCACATTCACACACTGGTGGAGGCAGCTACGGTTGCAGCCACAGCTGCCCTGGGGCAGACTGACAGAGGCGAGGCTGCCATATCGCACCATCTGTCTTACCGGCGATTCCCAACCCCCTGAGCCACAGTCGCCCCACATAAACACACACAAACAAACACACACTAACAGTACACTGACTAAACTGGGTCCTCGTGAGAAAACTGCTCAATAAATCCATAAAGTTGTGTTCAAAAAGCTCAGTTTGTCCTGTTTATAAGATTGAAACCTGCAGTCAGCTGAGACTGAAGACGTCACCTGGATGAGTGACCAAACGTTTCTCCCACTGAAGACGTCCAGATGAACAGAATCAACTTTTGGAGATGTGTTTATTTTACTGTAAATGGTTTTCCAACACCACATGAACTGTGTTTTATGTTAACAGACCGCACACTTTTACTATAGCATGTAATGAATCTCTTGCATTACCTGATACACTGAATTAGTTCACAGCTCCAAATGACTTCAACCATGTATCACTGGACAATACACTACCAACATTCAAACAATATGTGGACTGTCCCACCAGGGGAGAGAAAACTTTAGACTTACTGTATGCTAACGTCAAGGATGCATACAGCTCCTCCTCCCTCCCCCCACTTGGTAGGTCAGATCATAACCTGATTCACCTCACCCCCCGCTATGTGCCAATTGTGAGGAGGGAACCTGTGACCACCAGGACTGTTAGGAGGTGGTCAGAGGAGGCAATAGCGGAACTACAGGGCTGTTTCGAGGTGACCGACTGGGAAACACTCTGTGAGCCTCACGCCGAGGACATCAATGGGCTTACTGAGTGTATCACAGGCTACATAACTTTCTGCACCGACTCCATTGTTCCAGCTCAGACTGTTCATTGTTACCCAAATAACAAGCCGTGGGTGACTAAGGACATCAAAGCCCTCCTCAACAACAAGAAGAGGGCTTTCAGAGGGGGCAACAAAGAGGAGGTGAGGAAGGTCCAGGTGTTACTAAAGGACAAGATCAGAGAGGCTAAGGACAATTACAGGAGGAAGCTGGAGTGGAAACTCCAGCAGAACAGCATGAGAGAGGTGTGGAGGGGCATGAAGACCATCACTGGATTCAGGCCAACCAACAGCAGGGGAGCTGAGGGAGGTGAGAATAGAGCCGACGAGTTGAATCTGTTTTTCAATAGATTCGACACCACAGTGTCTGCTCCCACCCCCACAACCTCACCTGCAGTCAGCCTGGAATCCAGAGCCACACCACTGTGCCAGCCTCTCTCTTCACATGTTGCCTCCTGTGAGATTCCTGACACCCCTCCCCCACCCATCACCTTCACTCAATACCAGGTTGAGATGCAAATGAGGAGACTTCACTCAGGCAAGTCTGCTGGACCAGACGGAGTGAGTCCCCTTGTCCTCAAGACCTGTGCCCCCCAGCTGTGTGGAGTCTTTCATAAACTGTTTATGCTGAGTCTGAGTCTGCTGAGGGTCCCGGTGATGTGGAAGACATCATGCCTCGTCCCTGTACCAAAGACGCCACGTCCCAGTGGCCCCCAGGATTACAGGCCCGTGGCACTGACCTCTCACATCATGAAGACCCTGGAAAGGCTCATCCTGGACCAGCTGCGACCCATAGTAAGACCACATCTGGATCCCCTTCAGTTCGCTTATCAGCCTCGTCTCGGAACAGAGGACGCCATCATCTACCTGCTCAATCGTGTCTACACCCATCTGGACCAGCCGGCGAGCACTGTGAGGGTCATGTTTTTTGACTTTTCCAGTGCTTTCAACACCATCAGGCCGACCCTCCTGGGTGATAAGTTAGCAGCGATGCAGGTGGATGCTTCTCTGGTGTCCTGGATTGTTGATTACCTGACAGGAAGACCACAATATGTACGTCTCCCACAGTGTGTGTCTGACAAGGTGATCAGCAACACAGGGGCACCACAGGGGACTGTCCTCTCCCCCTTCCTCTTCACCCTCTACACCACAGACTTCAGCCACTGCACAGAGACCTGCCATCTTCAGAAGTTTTCTGATGACTCTGCGGTGGTTGGATGCATCAGCAGGGATGATGAGACAGAGTACCGGGCTGTGGTCGACTCCTTTGTCACGTGGTGTGAGCAGAATCATCTGCAGCTCAACGTGGCAAAGACTAAGGAACTGATCGTGGACTTCAGGAAGACCAGGAAACACTTGACCCCTGTTTCAATCCAGGGGGTCAGTGTTGACATTGTGGAGGACTATAAATACCTTGGAGTACACATTGACAATAAACTGGACTGGGCTAAAAACACCACAGCACTTTACAGGAAGGGCCAGAGTCGTCTCTATTTTTTGAGGCGACTGAGGTCCTTCAACATCTGCCAGAAAATGCTGAGGATTTTCTATGAGTCTGTGGTGGCCAGTGCGATCCTCTATGCTGTTGCATGCTGGGGGAGCAGGCTGAGGGTCGCAGATGCCAACAGACTTAATAAACTGATCCGTAAGGCCAGCAATGTTGTGGGGATGGAGCTGGACTCCCTCAAGGTGGTGTCGGAGAGAGGCGGATGCTGTCCAAGATAAAGACAATGTTGGATAACACCTCCCACCCACTCCATGACATGTTGGTCAGTCACAGGAGCTCGTTCAGTGAGAGACTGAGATTACTGAAAAGCACCACTGAACGACACAGGAAATCATTCCTGCCTGTGGCCATCTCCCTGTACAACGCATCCACTTAACACACTGTTTGCTGCTACAGCTACACATGTTTCTTTTCCAAATATTTATTTATAAGTGACTTATGTATGTATGTATGTATATATATGTATATATTGTACTATTCTTAGTTAGCGTATTGTCTGTCTTGTCTTAATGTTGGTTTAAAATGGAGCACTGTAACAAAAAATAATTTCCCCCAGGGATCAATAAAGTATTCTGATTCTGATTCTGATTCTGATTCAAATAAAGAGAACAAAATCATCTTCGACATGTGATCGGGCACCTGTGCAGGTTCTCATTGTTGGTATCCAGCCAGTTATATAATCACTTTTTATCTGGGTGAGAAGCAGAAAAGCAAGTTTTGTGACATATTTAGATGTCAAAATAAATTAACTGGCTTTCACTGAATTCAATGACCTTGACCCAGTGACTAAGTAGAAAATAAAGCTTTGTATGTTATAAAGCACTGCTGGGTGGGGCTCTTCCCATCATGCATTTCTCTTTCATTCATAGTGCTGTTGAAATATGACTGGAATGAAAGGCAACATCATGTGATCATGCTCATAAAGCTTATCAGCTCTCTGGTGTAACACACAGGTTGATAAGATTTTACAGTGACAGGATGTGTCGCATTTCTTTCTCTGCTTTGCTTCTGGTTTCCTGTCTGCTGATAACGAGCACATAATCTTTAACATCACTCGTAAAACTGTGTGACAGTGCATCCTGAGGTCACGAGTAATCTCTTTTAAAAGCTGCGCTCATAATATTTAACTGTAAAGATTTCATTTTCAGATGTGTTAGCCACATACAATCATACATGAAAAAACATGAAGATATTAGCTCTCATTGGGCCTCTTATTGTCTAGACGTCTCCAGAACAATCAGAAAATCCCTTTAATTTAATATTTTCTATTTGCCTCATGAAACATTTAGACCAGGAACGTTAAATTAATTTTACACATACCACTGAAACTCTTTCTGCTAGTGTAAAAACGTTTAACTGGACATCCAAAAGTTACCCTAATATCATTTTTTTAAATCTCAGTTTTCTGCATGATAACTGTGTAAAATTAGCGTCCAGACTGTCCCATATTTAAAAAATAGAAACTTTTGTTTGATTGATGAAAATGTTAGCCAAACTGTCGCAGACAATAAAAAATGGTTTCTGTCATTTAATTATTAAACTGTCGCTCTACTGCTTTGGTGTAGTATACACCAAAGCACACAGCCGTGTGTGTGTGTGTGTGGGGGGGGGGGGGGGGGGGGGGATCTCTGTCGGCAGGAAAAGCTGTAAAACCTATTTTGAAAAAATACAGTTAAGCCATATTTTGCCCTCCTTCATATTTTTCTAAGAGGCCGAACTGAAGTTATTCCTGGCCCATTTTGGCCCCCGGGCCTCATGTTTAACCACCAAAATTGCGATACGTTGGAAACCCCCCAAAATAAACAGAAGTGAAATTACAACCCGAGCAGAAAATCTCATTTGAACGCGTCTCCTCTCGCCCCCTGTCGGCAGCACGTGGCATTGTCCCCGTGAATGGCTGAGCAGATTTTGGCTGGTGAGAAAATACTACGATCCTCGTGTTGTGGCGCAAGATCCAGAGCAGAGAATGATGATGATGATGATGATGATGATGATGATGATGATGATGACAGCACACGCCCGCTCTCCGTCCTCGCTGGTAGGAGCTGGTGCGTCCACACGCCCCTCCTCTCTAAATTGCCGCTGTTGCCTCGCTTTCCATCTCCCATCACAGGATCGCGGACAGGTGAGCACAACATCTCCTCTCTGCGGTGTGTTAGATACGCTGTTTCGAAGCTCTCTGCGTGGTTTGTTGAATGGTTGATGGACCCGTGGGTTTGCTGTGCTTCCGCGAATAACAGCTGATGGATCAATTATTGCGCGTTTTAATCTGGCGCACTCGCCGTGCAGTCGGCGCACAGTGGTTACGGTCTGTCTGGTCATCTGACTGCGCAGGCTTTCACATCTGCGCTCACGTTCCTCCACAGCTACGACCTGATCGATACGCGGATCGATTGGATCTCAGCAGCAGCAGCTTTTAAACCCAGACCGTGCAAACCGTTTACAGGGAATAACAGTAGTGAGCTTACAGCATACAGTGTGTGTGTGTGTGTGTAGACAGAGACTTGAACGCATGAAGGCTGCGCTGCGCAGATTTTGCTGAAAAGCAGGCACAGACACGTCTGCTGATAATATCGATGCGCTGCTCAGGTGTTTGGACCTGAACACCAGGTGTCTTTTCTGAAAGGCTGATAAGCTGATTGTCCCATTGAGTCAGGAACAAGCGGGTTTGCATCTGATTCATGTTTGTGACAGGCGGCAGCTGCTGCGCCTCTGTGGTTACATTTAACAGGAGATGTAACCTGTTAAAGCCTGAAACAGGAAATAATTCAAATTCATTTGAAGGTGTCGTATTTGCTGCTGTGCTTTTTCATTTATTGCTTAAAAATGTTTTGTGAATATTTTCTGGGGGAAACACTGCACTGCTGATAAACTAGATGTAAAGAGGTGAAATCACCGTCATTGATCATGTAATCGAAACATGTTGCCATGTGAGCTGATGCAGTAGCAGCGATGACACTGTGCAGTTGTTCTTTTCCATCATTTCTGTGCGTGAGCAAACAGTTTCCTCTTGTCCTCTTTGTCATTAATTTGAATCCACTTCCCGTTCTGGTAAACTGTGTTTGTGCGGCCAGACAGTACTCACCTCTTCCTCTTTCGTGCCCCACAGAATGGAGGCCCTGCTGAACGAGTGGCTGTGGCGGGAAGAGTTCTGGATCCCTCCTGGGAATCACTGGAAAGACATGGAGATGAAGGAAGGAGAGGGCCACTTCCCTCTACCCAGGCATCTCATCTACACCTTGCCACTAGCTCTGATCTTTATAGCCATCAGATATATCTTTGAGAGGTGAGGCCGAGCTCACGGCGAGCTCTGGTTTTTGGCTGTTGTCATTAAATTGGCTGAAATCAGCAGAGCAGTAAGTTATGTGGCGCACAGTTTTGTCCTTTTCAGTTTTACCTAATTAGTTGAAGGAAGCAGTGTGATGCTGTTTGTGGGGGAAAAGTAATTTTCTGCTTGACTTGTTTTGGTCATGGTGGCTGGATGGAGGGTGTTTGCTGCTAAGCTGCTGAGGAACGCCTCCTTTTCCCTTTGTTCATGTGCTACATGCTGTGTGAGAGTCCCGTCTCCCCCCAGGCTCCTTCCAGCCTTGTGTTAAAGTGTGTCCGAGTGTTTTTGAGGGAAAACACTCGGACATGGCAACTACAGAAGTTTATAGCTGAGGTTTTACGATGCATGGCTACTAATGCTGATTCTCTGTAAGCTGCCTCTGCAAGGTGTAGTCCACACCAACCAGTCAGTGACTGCTGTCGGGGTGATCGCACAGAAAGTCCTACTAGTGCTTATTAAATGTGTCCTCCCGGTGCTTCAAGAGGTTCCCTAGAAAAGGTCAGAATATTTCTGCTGTCACAGCTGAAGGGATTTGAATGTTATCTTCAGATACCTGACACTTCTTAAAAGACTGCGTTTGGTTTTCGAATATTTCAGTTAGAAGAAAGTAGATCTTCACTCCTCTTTATACGCATTTCATAGCGTTCTTCTTTAACGTAACATTTGAACACTTTGGATGAATTAAAGAGAAATAATAATAATTCGAGGCTACAGTTAATCTGTGAGTGCATCTGGTCTGATGATGCGTTTGTCTCAGCGTCTCAAACACTTTCTTGGTTTTACAGGATTGAATGTTTCAGAATGTTAGTGGCACAAAATCAGACAGACGAGAGCTTTCACAGTATTCTGCCCATCACATTTATGCTTGTGAGCAAAGCTGCTTTAAAAGAAACGTCACAGTAAACCTGTTTGTACAGTTAACCAGTTCCTCTGGTAACAGGACAAGAATTTATTCGGGGCTGGCAGAGACGCGGCCCACATGACCACAGCTTGAACGCCTTTCCATTATCATCATCGTCAGCTGCTGTATTGTCTGTGAGAGCTGAAGATTAGCATCCTCGTCTGTGCCTTCATCAGCGATGTTTTAGCAGATTGGTAACATTAGCTGTGAGAGTAGTCCGGGGTCGGAGGATGATGGCGTGTGCTGTGTGCGAGTCGTAGAGGTCGTAGAGGTGGGCACCGTCATTTGTGCTCGCGTAGACGTCGGCCAGCTGGAAGGTGTCTCCACGCAATCTTCTCAGGCCACAGCTGTGTGTGTGTATGTGTTCCTGTAACCAGAGCACTGTGTGTCCCTCTGTGAAGCTGCCCTGACCTTCTCATTATCTCCGATCTCTCCCTGCGTGCACACTTCAGGATCATTATCTCTGAGATAGAATTACACACACGCACATTTATCTAAACATGTATTCATTGCTGATACCCTCATATTGTATTATTCTGTCGATCTTTCTGTCTCCTTCCGTCTGTAGCACGCACGCACGCACGCGCGCACACACACACACACACACACACGCTCACACACACACACACACACACACACACACACACGCTCACACACACACACACACACACACACAGATCAAGTGTCTCTTGATGCTGGATCGGATAATGGCTGTCTGGGCACAACCCGCCCACGGCAGCAGCTCCACAGGCTGTCAGGAGTAACGAGCTCCTCTGTTGCTCTTCTGTGTTTGGAGCACATCGAGCAGCTGTTGATGACATCACACATTAATCCTTCAAGTACTGCAAAACGAATTACTCCCGTTTGTTTTATTAACAGGGTTGCATTTGCTATTATGCACATATATGCATATAAATATAAAACAGCAGCAAAATGCATTTTTTCCCCTCCTCATCTCTTCTGGTCTCTGTCTTCTCAGGGTCATCGCCATCCCCCTCAGCAAAGTCTTAGGTGTGAAGGATCGGATTTGGATTCGAGCCGCTTCCATCCCAAAGCTGGAAGCGTTCTATAAACAGCACAGCCAGCAGCCATCGCAGGTTGGTGTTCACAGGACCCTCTAACTGTCCGTGGAGTGCACTACTGTAACTATGGTACACGTAACAGGGAGTCATTGCTTTAAATGTGACACTCATCTGTATAATACAGTAAATTTTCCACCAATATATGAATAAATGAATTGTTGAAGTCACTTATAAGCATGCAGCCCAATAGGTTAAAGATCAGTTTAATGCACCGATTTTTCTAGTGTGCTGAAAACATTCAATTCAATTCAATTCAATTTTATTTATATAGCGCCAAATCACAACATAAGTCGCCTCAAGGCGCTTCATAGATACAGAGAAAAACCCAACAATCATATGACCCCCTATGAGCAGCACTTTGGCAACAGTGGGAAGGAAAAACTCCCTTTTAACAGGAAGAAACCTCCAGCAGAACCAGGCTCAGGGAGGGGCGGGGCCATCTGCTGTGATTGGTTGGGGTGAGAGAAGGAAGACAGGATAAAGACATGCTGTGGAAGAGAGACAGAGATTAATAGCAGATATGATTCAATGCATCATGGGAATCCCCGGCAGCCTACGTCTATTGCAGCATAACTAAGGGAGGATTCAGGGTCACCTGGTCCAGCCCTAACTATATGCTTTAGCAAAAAGGAAAGTTTGAAGCCTGATCTTGAAAGTAGAGATAGTGTCTGTCTCCTGAATCCAAACTGGAAGCTGGTTCCACAGAAGAGGGGCCTGAAAACTGAAGGCTCTGCCTCCCATTCTACTTTTAAATACTCTAGGAACAACAAGTAGGCCTGCAGAGCGAGAGCGAAGTGTTCTAATAGGGTGATATGGTACTACAAGGTCATTAAGATAAGATGGGGCCTGATTATTTAAGACCTTGTATGTGAGGAGCAGGATTTTGAATTCTGGATTTAACAGGAAGCCAATACAGGAGAAATCTGCTCTCTTTCTAGTCCCTGTCAGGACTCTTGCTGCAGCATTTTGGATCAGCTGAAGGCTTTTCAGGGAGTTTTTAGGACTTCCTGATAATAATGAATTACAGTCGTCCAGCCTGGAAGTAATAAATGCATGAACTAGTTTTTCAGCGTCACTCTGAGACAGGATATTTCTAATTTTAGAGATGTTGCACAAATGGAAGAAAGCAGTCTTACATATGTGTTTAATATGTGCGTTGAAGGACATGTCCTGGTCAAACATGACTCCAAGGTTCCTCACAGTGTTACTGGAGGCCAAGGTAATGCCATCCAGAGTAAGAATCTGCTTAGATACCATATTTCTAAGCTTTTCAGGGCCGAGTACAATAACCTCAGTTTGATCTGAATTAAGAAGCAGAAAGTTAGCGGCCATCCAGGTCTTTATGTCTTTAAGACATTCCTGCAGTTTAACTAATTGGTGTGTGTTATCTGGCTTCATGGACAGATAGAGCTGGGTGTCATCTGCATAGCAGTGTAAATGTATGCTATGTCTTCTAATGATGCTGCCTAAGGGAAGCATGTATAATGTAAACAGAATTGGTCCTAGCACTGAACCCTGTGGAACTCCATAATTAACCTCAGTGTGTGAAAACATGAAAACCTACAAAGCAATTCCCATTTTTTAGGATTATACTTATACTGAGCTCAAAAATGACATCTGTGCCCAGACCTCCGTCTTGGTTAAAGAACGACTACATAAACTGTATCTCATGATCATCTATATAAATATGTAAGCATCCTGCAAAGTCTATGCAAATTTAAATGGAAAATCTCACCTTGAGCCAGGCACTCTTAATGTTAATAAATAGGAACATCTGTTACTGTGTGACACAAACAGTTTATGCGTGCTGGGTGTGGCTCCATCCAGGAGAAAGAGTGAGATTGTGTGCCAGCTTCCTCTGGAACGAGGAACAGTTTGAAAACGGGCCGTCCCCACAGAGATGCAGCTCAGGCTGCGAGGCTCGAGCTTACAAAAAGCGTGTTCGCTGCACTGTGAGAGAAGCAGTTATCTTCCTTTTAAACATAATGCCGTCTGTCCCTTTGATGGTAAATGGTAAATGGACTGGTTCTTATATAGCGCTTTTCCACTCTTCTGAGCACTCAAAGCGCTTTACACAACTTGTGCATTCACCCATTCGCACAAGCACAACTGACATTCACACACATTCATACTCCGATGAATGCATCGGAGAGCAATTTCGGGTTAGTATCTTGCCCAAGGATATTTGGCATGCAGACTAGGGGAAGCCGGGAATCGAACCACCAACCTTCCGATCAGTAGATGACCTGCTCTACCACCTGAGCTACAGCCACAGTTTATCCAGCCACCCTATTAATCTTTCCTATTATGTTGCTGATAATCAGAATAATTAGTTAAAATCTGAGGACAAACCAGCGCTATTAGTCTGTAACTGTTACTTTTCTCCGAATCATGGAAGTCCTCCACCCTCCTCTTGGTGTAATTTGGCATTGCAGCAGAGCAGCCATGTTGCTGTGCAGACAGGCAGGGGTGTACACCTGTCAGGACGAGGCATGACTGAGCATATCGAGTGGAGACGCACCGCTCCACGAGCGCCTTTCTACATTGTTTTTACCCGTGTGTGTGTGTGTGCGCATGCTCTGGCTTATTTGCAAATCTATTTCCATGGGGCCGCGAGCAGCAGCAGCAGCAGCAGCAGCAGCAGCAGCTAACGACTTTGCTGTTCCCCATGTAAATAACTTGGCCACAAACACGCTGTGAAACAAAGTAGATTTATTTCCTGAATACAACGACTGTATTTCTGTTGCACAACGCAATCGTGGGAAAATCATTTCACTGCTCGGTGTGGTGTCACAGTTTATCCTTTGATACAGTGCTGGAGCTGATGCTGGGGGTGCAGAGAGCCTGTGTAGCCAAATAAAAACATGCATGTGTCACACTGAACCCTGTAATTAGGTTTCACTCAGCAGAGGGACCTTCGGCGCTGTGATGTAGGATGTAGGGAGGGAAGGTCACGCTAACAGTGGTCGAGCACATTTATCTCTGTGGGTGCAGAGCTACACGTCGACAGGACGAGAGCTGTGATGAAGCTGTAACAATGCCTGCTATGAGAAAGCAGCTCGTATTTACATAGTGTGTGTGTGTGTGTGTGTGTGTGTGTGTGCACGCTCAGAGTGAAGTGGTGGGCCTGGGGAAGCAGTGTGGACTCTCGCAGAGAAAGATCCAGACCTGGTTTAGACACAGAAGGAACCAGGACAGACCCAGCAGCACCAAAAAGTTCTGCGAGGCCTCGTGAGTTTTTCTTCTCATACACTCAGTCGTTGAGCAATTTCCTGTTGGACGGATGTCACACGTGTGCCTGGTCACATCTTTGTCTGATCTCATAGAACTATGTAGTTCATTTACACAGCATCCGCTAATAAGGGGTGTCAAACATAAGGCCCAGGGGCCAGAATGGGCCCAGCAAAGACACCGATCCGGCCCACTAGATGGCTTTGGAAAATGTGAAC
Source organism: Rhamphochromis sp. 'chilingali' (assembly GCF_963969265.1). Taxonomy (NCBI): domain Eukaryota; kingdom Metazoa; phylum Chordata; class Actinopteri; order Cichliformes; family Cichlidae; genus Rhamphochromis; species Rhamphochromis sp. 'chilingali'. The sequence continues at coordinate 46,127,174 of NC_137931.1, read as the reverse complement.
AGAATTTTTACATTTTCTTACAACATTTAAGTTTTATAGCTTTTCTGAATGATAAAGACGTCCACAGTGGAGCTTCATGCTACACCAAAGTAATTACCACCATATAAACGACATTTTCAGTCTCTCTGTTGATTCATCTACAAAACTATCATCCAGGTCATGATAGTTTTGTTCATAAACGAAAACTTTCTTGTCACTCGTCTCGCCCATTTAAAATCAAAGTGGGCCACTGTGACATCCCAGCGCTAATCGATGATGCGTCTGTTCTTATCTGCAGCTGGCGCTTTTTCTTCTACCTCACGTCGTTCACAGCAGGGCTCGGCTCTTTAATTGATGTAAGTGTGTCGTCACTTTTTTCTTTAAAAGACTTTCACTGAATTTTGAGAATCTACATCTGCTTACTACGCTGTTGAAGTAAGATCGAGGCACAGAGATTTATCGTTTCCTCCATCCTCTAGACGCCGTGGTTCTGGGATCAGAGCGAGTGCTGGAGGGGTTATCCCAAACAGGTAGGACACAGATTTTGCCGTTGGGGTGTAAATGCTGGGGTTTGCAGCAAGTGTAACATGAGTCGTAGATTCTTTAATTCATGGTCATTTGATTCTTTGCTCTGTTGTTAAGTTAACATTTATATTCATGAAGAATTAAGTGGCAGAGATGTCTGTGAGCTAAAACTGAAAATCTGCATCACTCAGGTCATAAGAACAATAGGATCTACTTAAAGCAAGGAAAGTGCAGAAAGAGCACGCTGATCGTTTTTAATGCAGACTCCATCCACAATGTTTCAACTGCGACTTCCTTGACTGCAAAGCTCTGAATGCTTTTGTGGTTTCCTTCCTGCCTGAGTTTTTAACTTGCCGTGTGGATGATGGCACACGTTCTTCCCTGGAAGCCACGGCTCTCTTTATCTGCATTTAACCGATAACAGCTCTGCTACTGCAGACTTGATTTTTTTCTCAGACGGGTAGAAAGGACGTATTTTAGGGTAAATACCTCAGTCAACTTCCTGTCATTGTGTCGCTGCAAACTTTCACTTTTGAGTCTTCTCCAAATGTTTTACTTTAAGATTACACCATGACTTCCTGTGCATGAAGCACGTCCTCTGTGCTTGTAAATGAGAGCGAGGAGTTCTTACGTGGCCACTGAACCTTTGCTAGACTTTAGCCCTGAAGCTATTAGACAGGTGAAGCTGTAAATACTCAGCAGAGTTGAATATCTGCCTGCACTACCCCAAAAAGTCCAGACCTGCTTCAGCACACTTAAAGGAATCAGTTCAGAAAACTGTTTATTAAACTCTTTCAGTTCCTCAAAAGCATGTAGTTAGAGTTCACGTTGGAGTTCAGTGATTAACAGTCTAACACATCTGTCTGTGAATGCTGCTGCGTGCATCACCATTGTTGCTTTCTAAGTCTGGACAAATAAGCATGGTGTTGGAAAAGCTTCTGTTTAACCACTGAATGATCACACTGAGCTGCTCTCTCCCTCTCCTTCATCAGCCTGTGTCTGAGGCTCATTACTGGTATTACATGTTGGAGATGAGCTTCTATTTGTCGCTGCTTCTGAGCATCTCTGTGGATGTGAAGCGAAAAGTGAGTATTAACTGAAAACACATAAAGAACCTGATTATTATTCCACATTTAATCCCTGAAATGTAACGTTTTAGTCCAATGGTAAAAAAAGCAAATGCAGATTATGCTCTGGATTATCTGTAACTGTAATTATCTATAACTCTGTACTTTGAGTGTTACAGTATATTAAATATTCAGTTCAGTCTCTCCACAGAAACCTGAACTGTACTGAATACTATAATCATTTCAGTGCTTCTGTCCTTCAGGAGGCTTTGCTGCTGTCATATTTGTATTATTTAAATTAACGAATCAGTGCAGACAATCATGCTGGTTTCAAACGGCACCCGTGCAGCTGCTGTTTATGCTGCTGCATGTTTTTAAATGCGTGCATGCATGTGTGTTTGTGTTTTAGGATTTCAAGGAGCAGGTGGTTCATCATATTGCCACCATAATTCTCATCGGTTTCTCCTACATTGCCAACTATGTGAGGGTGGGCACTTTGGTGATGCTGGTCCACGACTCTGCCGACATTATTCTCGAGGTAAAACACCACACCTGCCTCCAGATACACTGTGAGTACAAACGCCACTACTTCATTCTTTGTTTTCTAACAAAAGGGAAGTAAGTGCAGCATATTTGGAAATGAAAGTGACTTTTATACGCTGCCTCGTTCACAAGCGTCTGCCACAGCAGGGAAGTCAATGTTCGTATGACCACCTTTATTTTGGAACACAGCCTGAACTCTGTGAGGCTTCACGAGGCACATCCCAAAGCTCTCTTCTTGGAGGCTGTACTTTGTTCCATTCCCTGTCAGGATGATACCACACTGGAAACTATGAACAGGCTCTGGGAGGCTGGTCCATGTTTTCCATCCAGGTTCGTTTTGACTGCAGTGGCAGTTTGTTTGTCAGTGCTGCCAATCGGATGCTTTCCAAATGGTGAATCAAAATTTGGATCAAATGTGGATTCATCACTTCACAGGACTTGTTGACACTGATTTTCTTTGGATTTCTTGTGTCATTTGGCATAGCCCACCCATTTCTCCCTGCTTCCCTGCCTTAAGAGTAACGTTTTGACAGCCACCCTTCCACTGAGACCATTTTTGAGGAGGCTTCAGTGAACAGTAGACGATTAGCTGAAGGGACAGATGTATCCCTCGGGTCCCGGAACAGGTCTTTGCTGGTTTTTCCCAAGTTTTCAAGGACAGGATTTCTTCTCGTCCTCTGTGTGTTCATTTCCCTTAAAAATATTCACAGAGACACTTCACATGATGCTGAAATATTCCTGTCAAACTCTGTTATGATTGGCCTTTTTCACAAGTTCAACAAAAGAAATGGGAGTCGGTCAGCAGGCTGCTAATAACCTGCAAGTGCCTCGAGGTTCAACTTGAGTTGGGTCTTTGCCAAGTTGTCTGCTGTGTGTAGACACAACACTTGAGTTGCATTTTTTTCAAGCTTGACCGATTCATCAGTGTGAACTAGGGCTGCCACGATTAGTCGACTAGTCACGACTGATTTAATAGTCGACGCGTCGTTTGAAGCTTTGTAAGATCACAAAAGACGCAGGAATAAGTAGCAGGATTTAAGAGTGTAATAACGGACTGAAACAGAAGATGGCAGCACTGCAAGTACAAGGATGCCAGCTGCCGTTAAACCCCGAAGAAGAAGAAGCTGTGTCCCAGAATTCATAGCACGGCCCAGCTCAGTTTCCAACAATGGCGGCAGCTAGTTAGTTTTAATGTTACTCTTATTATTCTTTCTGGGTCACAAAATAAACGTTTAACATATTTTCAGGCGAGAATGTAGCTGTGTAAACCTCAAATATCTGCTCAGTTTATCAGGACACCGCATATTTTCAAAAGCGCTCCGACGTTTTCGGAGACGTCTGTTACCCACTAGCTCGATAGCTAGCCGGGGGCTAGGTCACTAGCGCCGTGAGAACACCGGACTCCCGGCAAATCGTTTTCAAACCCACCGCCGTCTTTCGCTACTCAGGTTAAACATGATATATGAGTCACTTAGATAACTTTAAAATGTTGTTTGGCTTTTTTTAGTATTTTATTTGTTCCTGAGTAAATCGGTTTGGCTGAAATTAAAGTTATAGTTTTTACACAGCTGAATAAACGTCAAGGAGACAGCTGATTATCAGAAGTGTGAGATGCTGGAGAATTTACTCCGGTGTCCTGTTATAGTTTAGATAGCAAGGAGTTTATTAAACTTCACCGAAACAATCTGCAAATTTCATTAAAATTTAATAAACTATCATCTTGTCTTTATTGTTAGTTAGCACAGACCTTAAACACTTAAAGCTGTAAGCTAATGATAGTTATATAAGAGCAGATGCTGCTGGTGCAATAAGCTGTATGCTGTATGTTCAATGGATGCATGATCTGAATAGTCGACTATCAGAATAATCGTTTGTGGCAGCCCTAGTGTTAAGTGACTCAGGTCCAAGGACTGGACTGAAAATGGGTGAGAAAGTTTAAAACCGCTGCTCAAGGCTACTTTTAAAAATTCCAGGAGCGCCTGGCACCTCGGAAGCAAAATATAAAACACTGAGTGGTGGTTCGAGACTTTTGCACGGCGCAGTGTGGAGGAGACTGCATCGTTATGCTCGCACACAAACGTTTAAAATGGCAGATTATTGCACAAACGAGGAACTTGTGTATTTTTGTGAATTTCCTTCTTCTTTCATACGAGCACACACGTCCTGTGAGCCGCGCACAGCGAGAGGTTTCGTTCTGTTGTTGCTTGTCCTGGCTGTAAAGGTTTGACCACCTCGGTGACAGTTGTTCCTTTGTCCGTGGGTGTTGTGAGGCTGTTTCAATGATAAGAAGTGACGATGATGATTGTTTCCGCGTTACATGAGATGAGGAAATATGCAGTCGTGTCAACTCGGGCGTGACAGGGTGTCGCCTGGACGCTGATAAAAATCATAAAGGGAAAACGATGCTGGCTTCATATCCAATAGATGATTAGTTACTGAGTGCAGGTGAGTTCATCAGTGAGTCTGAGGTTTGATTTCGAGCCAGCCACACCCACTTGTTTTCTCTCTCGCTGCGCTAAAACCACCTGGAACAAAGAGATAACGTTCGAGTCAGTAAACTCAGGTGACGTCTTTACACTTGAACCTGTTCAGATCTGAGACCCCTGCAGGACAAACACACTGAAGTGCTCGATGTTTAAAAATGACTTTTTATATTTAAAAGTGAAAATGGGGGTGGAGCTGACCCTGGCGTACGTCCGAGATTAGAACATCAGTAATTGTATGACCACAAATCAAACCTGATGACATAACCTGAAAACACCTGAGCAGGTCGTTACTGTCAGGGGCCGATGAACAGGAAGCTGTGGGGAGGTGGGCTCACACCCACAGCACTTAACCTAAACGTCTTCACTGTCTTTTCTAAGTCACAGGAACTTTTACCTTCCTTTTTCTGACAGGTGGGTAAGATGCTACACTACGCCTTGTGGGCGAAGACATGCGACGTCCTGTTTGTCCTCTTTGCTCTGGTGTTCCTCGTCACGAGGCTGTATGTCTTTCCAAGCAGGTAAGAAACTGTTAAATCAGACGTAGTTTCATGTGTTGGTGTGCAAATGTCCAACTAGGTTTGATGTACAGTTTGTCTTAGAGCACAGATAAAGTTTCCCGTTATCGGTACGACACACGATGCTCTGAAGCCCGAGAGTTTGTAGGAACAGCTGATCTCACTGTTTCTGTGTTTGCCCTCCAGGATCATCCACACCACCCTGATCGTTTCAATGCAGTTCTACAAGCCTTTCTTTGGTTATTATTTCTTCAACGCTCTTCTGTTCGTGCTACAATTGCTGCACATCTACTGGGCCTATCTCATCCTGCGCATGGTCTACAGGTTTGCCTTTGTGGGCAAGGTGAGACGAGAGGCTGTTTAAGCAGCAGCGATAGCAGGAAACGAGGAATCGGATGGTTAACTTTTATTCTTCTCCACAGATCGAGGGTGACGTGCGCAGCGACGAGGAAAGTCCGGTAGATGACAATGAAGAAGAAGAGGAAGACGGGGGTGAGTGCAGCTGGGAGCAGAGGAAGGATGCGATTAACTCCAGACTGGCATCGCTGGCTAACAACTGCGTCCTGAACAACCTGACCAACCAGACAAATAGAAACAGCAGACTACCCAAAACCAGATAGTGGCTTCACATCGAGTCCACGGCTTCGCTTCCACTTCCATGTCTCCAACATGGTCCGTTGATGATTTCAGGTCAGGGTAGGTTTGCCTCTGAGCAAAGAAGCACAGATGATTGTTGATCCACCGAATGTGACACCACTCATAACACTAATATCAAAACAATAAGAACACGTATGATGAGAGCGCGTGATCACTGCGATGCCGTTTCTGGTCCCTGTAGTATAAGAACTTGAAAATATTCAGGACAGCGTTTTAGTTCATCTTTGCTTTTTTTTGAGTGAGAGCTTAAAAAAAATATTGTTTGTATTAAAACATATTAATTCTTGTGTATAATATGGTGTAATCTATTTTAAATGGAACAAACTCCTCTGACTGATTTATGTCCACATGGCTGCTCATGCACACAGTTCTGATTGTAGTAAATCTGTTGATAAATCACTTTATTGGCTGTTTTTATTCATTATTCACTGTAATCTGTATTTGAATCCCTCGTATGATTGAAGAAGTTGTATTTTTCTGCGACAGATTTAGACTTTTTAGGAGAACTATGGCGCCCCCTGGTGCACAAAGAAGACGCTGCCCTTTCTGATGCCTTTACAAAAAGTATTTCTTCTACAAACACGGACGTGAACCGTGTGCGTGTCTGTGCATCGTGTCTTTTTCTCACGGGCAGCATGATTTCCTACTCGGGTCTTTTGTTTTGTGCCTTGGCTGCTGTGTTTTGAACACTAAGATATGAAGTCTATGTGCTACTAGGGTTCCCCTTTTTGGAACAACACACAGAAAAGGCCTTATTGTAACGTGTGTTACGTGTTTTTGTGTTGTCATTTCTACCTGATTCACACAGATGGGCATTATTGAGCTATTTTAGACAGTGGCGTTAAATGCATCGATGCAATGCTCCTGGGTAAAAATGAATGTAGAGATATTAGGAGCTGTATATTTTAATATTTACCAAATTGTGTTCTGATGCTTGCTAGTGTGATTTTACATGTGTCTTCCCGCCGTGCTGCTGCAGGTGAACATGCTAATCCAGTCATCATTTATGTAACGATGGCTGTGATAGGGCTAGAAACAGGGCGTGTCTGTGCAGGGGTGTGATGTCACTGACGCCCACCGCACAGCAGGGGGTTTAAAGTGAAATGCTGGAGCGCTAAACGGCCGACGCAGTGAATGAGACTCACCTGGATGTTGTTTTTAAGAAGATATAAAAGCAGGAGACACTTTATGTCCTCATGAAACCTGCATTTGACTTTTATTATGAGTGTTGATTTGTGACAACTCGAACAGTTTAAATAAATGACTTCTGAATAAAACCTGTACAAATTCAGTCAAGCTTTTATTAAACACTTTTACATTTTGTTCATACTAATGAAGACCCCCCCCCACACACACACACACACACACACACACACACAGACAGGTAACCATACACAGTACTGTGCAAACTTTGTTTTGCTATCGAGGTGACTGACACCCTCTTGGTATGTTTGTAAAGTGCTCTTGAGCAGTATTGCTCCAGGCTTCATGAAGGTTGGAGGTTGGCTGCTTTTTCATTCATTTTTATGTTGCGCAGCGAGTCCTTAAACATCTGTGGAGGATTAAAGAGGTGGCAGGCCTGTCTACAGCAGATGAACAGTCTCTGAACGTCCTGTCCTAAAGAGTTACATGAAAAAAACACACAAGCAAAGCCGTGACACAGGACCTGAGAGATGCATCTGGCCCTTCAGCTGATCCATCTGCTGTTCGCTGAAGCCTCCTCAGAAATGTTCTCAGTGGCTGTCCACAAGCCATTCTTAATGAAAGGAAACAGGGAGAGGTTTGCCAAATTGGACTTAAAATTAGTGGCAACGAGTCTTGTGGAGTGAATCTACATTTGAAATTTTTGGTTCAAATCGTGGCCAGTGTGTACAGGAGAGGTCAGGAGAGAGGTACAGCAGTGTGTCCATCTGTGAAACACAGTGGAGGCTCTGTCATGGTTTGAGTCTCAGCCAGTGCAGTTGGGGATCTGCAGGAACTCCACCGTGTGACAGACAGCATCCTCCTCTGTCACACCGAGCGTCTGCATGTCCTACCTCACTACATGCATGAATCTTTTCTGAGGTCTTCCTCTCTGCCTCCTGCTTGGCAGCTCCATATTCAACATCCTTGTCCAATATATCTACCATCCCTTCTGTCATAGCTGGACTGGCCAGTGGCGACTTTTCGTTTTTATGGGCCGATGGATTTTTTTTTTTTTTTTTTTATTTATTTTTTTTTTAAGGAAGGGTATATGTACTGAAAGGTGTTGGATTGGCCAATTGGTCATGATCGACTCTCGGCTGGACCAATTACAGCCGAGGAGGCCGGATGCACCCTCCCCCTTGTTTAGCAATCACGTGATTTTCGCGCATTGCATGCCGGGAACTAGTGGCAAAACAATCAAGTATCGCATCAAATGCAAGCATTTGCAGCACCGCAAAACGTTCATTCTCCGGTTCCAATACCTTCTTGTTTTTTCTTTGCCGCACAAAAAAGGTATGTACAAAACAAAAAGAAAAGATACGAGGAAAAAATCAAAGGAGTGAACGGGTCAGACCCTTACGAGCACACAGAGTGGACAGAGTGCCCAACTTTCACCACGCTCAGATTTATAATTATAGGTTCTTGGAGTGAGTGGACACACTCGTGAAGTTTAGTAACTTCAGGTCACTGCAACAAGCCCAGGTACAGTTTACCGACGGATGGGTGCAGGACCTTGAAATGCACCGTGTAGAACGAAAGACCATCGTACGTATCATAAGTTTACCAGTCTCACAAATCGTCTTCATAAATACACATTCGTTAACCGTTTATTAATAGGACCTTTGAGCTCAACGGTAATTAAATTCTCTGACTGTGGTTCCAGTCAGAGAATTTAAGACTTTCCCTAATAACAAACCGTGGCTCTCTAAAGATATTAAGGATCTGATTCTTAAAAGGAAAATTGCTTTTAACGAGGGAGACGTTCCCACTGTGAGAATATTGAGGAAGGAGGTGAGGGCTGCGATAAAGATTGCCAAGATGAGGTATAGAAATAAGATTGAGGCAGAACTCAGCAGTAACAACCTCAAAAGAGCTTGGCTTGGTATGAAAACAATGGCAGGGCTACAGACGAAAGGTAAAAGCAGCATTACCTTAGAGGGGTTTACCTCTGACAAACATCTGGCAGACAGTCTTAACAGTTTTTACCTTCGTTTTGAGAACTATGATTGTTCTAGGCAGACCAGCACACAGAGGGAAAGGACTATCACTCCCCCATCTATTTGTATTGATGAGACAGGGGTAGCTAATCTTTTTAGACACACCAAAAGCAAGAGTCCTGGACCTGACAACATCTGTGGACAGGTACTGAGAACTTGTGCTGATCAGCTGAGTGGGATTTTTCACTATATCTTCTCACTTTCTTTAGAGCTACAGACGGTACCTAAAATTTGGAAACATGCTGTCATTGTTCCCGTTGCTAAGGGCAGTTCTCCTAAGGCACTGAATGATGTTAGGCCTGTGGCTCTGACTTCTTTAGTGATGAAGACATTTGAGAAGATAATTAAGAAGGAGATTTTAATGCATGTTGAACACCATCTTGACCCCTTCCAGTTTGCCTATAGAGCAGGGAGAGGTGTGGAGGATGCTGCTGTCACACTCCTGCATCTCTTGTATAAGCATCTTGAGGCCCCCCACACCCACGCAAGATTATTATTTGCTGACTTTTCATCGGCATTTAATACAATTCAACCCTCTTACTTGCTGACAGGCTTTACAATCATTTCAAGCTTGACACTAGTCTGGTCGGCTGGGTGACAGACTTTCTGACTAATAGGTCACAATGTGTGAGGCTGAATCATGTGTTTTCTGATGTGCTCTCCTCCTCTACTGGATCACCCCAGGGTTGCTGCCTCTCTCCCCTTCTGTTCATTCTGTACACAAATGAGTGTCGCAGCAATTTCACAAACAGACACATCCTGAAGTTTGCTGACGACACAGTGATCGTCAGTCTTCTAGTGGGGGACGAGTCAGGCCATGGGCAGGTTGTAGATGATTTTGTGAATTGGTGTGATGAGTTCTTCCTTTCACTTAACGTGTCAAAAACTAAAGACATGATTATTGATTTTAGGAAGTCCTCTTATAGCTCATCACCCACTATCATTAAAACTGCCGATATTGGGATCGTTGAGAGTTATAAATATCTAGGTGTGGTACTCGACCATAAACTGTGTTTTGAATCTCATGCTGATGCCACTACTAAAAAAGTTCAACAAAGACTGTTCTTTTTAAGGAAAATGAGATCTTTTAACGTCTCATCTGAGATGTTGTCCTTGTTTTATAGAAGTTTTATCGAATCTGTGATGTCCTTTTGTATCGCTGCCTGGTTTGGTAACCTGACGGTGAAGAATAAGAATCGGTTGGGACTTCTGGTAAAAACTGCTAGCAAAATTTCAGGGCGCTGGCAAGATGGACTTTTGGCCATTTACAATAGAAATGTGCTTAGAAAGGCTCATTCTATTATTAATTGTGTGAACCATCCACTTCACAGTGAGTTTGAGTTGTTGCCTTCCGGCCGCCGTTTTAGAGTACCTCCGAGGAGGACTAAAAGACTCCAGGTCTCTTTTATCCCTACTGCGTCTTGTCTCCTTAATGGCAAATAATTGTCCTTGAATTTTCTATCATTATTATTGTTATTATTGTTTTATAGTATTGTTCTGTTTGTTCTTATCCTCCTGCTGCTAAACTAATTTCCCCTTGTGGGACAATAAAGAAATTGAATTGAATTGAATTAATTAGCAGTGGAAATAATTTCTGGTAGCATCACAGAAATGTAGCAGTGACAATAATACTGTATGCTGTAATCGCACTGGACAATTAGTGATACAAAACAACTGTTTTATCCTGTGAATAAAAGTATATGTTTTTGTCAATGTACCATAATAACAGAAGCGAAACGCAATATTGTGTCAGGACAATTCACTATTTATGCACAATAAACACAATAAACAAAGGAGCATAGCGCGACAATTTCTGTTCAGCGCCAGACTTGCTTGTAACCTATATCACTAATTATGTTAAGAAAAATGACGCATTAACTACTACAAAACTCTGACCTTTGTGGGAATGCTTGGAGCAGACTAACCTGTGAGCTGGAGTGTTCTGCGACGTTATATTTGGTATATCCAGACCATCCGTCGGCTCTTACTTCGGAAACATGGCTTAAAAAATTTCTCTTCAACGACGTAATCCGATAAAAAAAAAAAACGATCTCTTTACCCGTCGGCTTCCCGTGGCTGTCATGCGACCGGCTATTGAAGTTTAATAATACAACAGCTTCTTGACATTTTTTGGGTTTCTTATTATCGCTGTGTAACTCAGTTCAATTGAAAGCCTGCGTGCGCTAGTACCTCTTGCCACAAGTTCCCAGAAACCTTTGCGGTTTTACCCCTGAATGACGTCACATTTTCAATCTTTATCCTGGTGGGCCGGTCTCTAGTCAAAATGCCCGGGCCGATTTTTTTGTCCCAGTCCAGCCTTGCCTTCTGTGCACATGTCCAAATCATTCCTGCCTTGCCTCTCTAACTGTACTCGTTTCTAGCTCCATCAGTCCTCGTCACTCCACCTCCAGGCGTGCTTCTAGCATCTCCAAACATCACAGCAGCTCTCCAGCATCTTGTAGCTTCTTGCTTTTATCCTTCTGTCTAAAATCACTCCTGACACTCGTCTCCACCCACTCCACCCTGACTGCACTCTCTTCTGGACTCTCCCTTTTCTTGGATGGTTGATATTTAAACGGATCTACCTTCACCATCACTGCTCTTTGCATGTCTCCCTCTTGTTCACACATATGTATTCTGCTTCTTCTGACTTTCAAACCTCCGCCTGCTTCCTGCTCTCCACAGAGCCTGGAACTCATCGTTATTGATCTCTGGGATCATCTTAACAGAGAATAGAATAAAAGAAGAGCTTTGCATGTCCTCCAAGAAGCCTGGAGAACTACTCCTGAAGACTACTTAAAGCTTGCCTGATAGTTCAGCCTGTGCTGAAAAATTAAAGGTGGTCAGACCAAATATTGACTTTCCCTTCAGGTTTGCATGAGTTGCTGCACCCATTTCCCATTTTCCTGACCAAATATAAAGAAAGAGGGATGGCTCGAGAGATTTGCACAATTCCACATTCATTCAACCATCATAGAGCATCATGGGATCATTCTTACGGTGACACACCCTCTGAGGGGCACGGGACAGGGTATAGCATCATCTACCTCAATGCAGGTGTCTATGTAAGGGTCCAGCAGCACCATGTTCGGGAATGCTTTGTTACTCTTTCTCTCGCTGAGCAGGTATATCTGCCCAGTGACTGAGGAGCAGCCACAGAAGAACTTTTTGTTCAGACATTCCTCCTCCAGCTCCGTCCACTCATCTGTCTCCATGTCAAAACGAAGGGCTTGGCCTCCGAACAGGTAGAGGGCACTGTTGAGCTCCGTGGCAACCAGGTCGTATCTAAAGAAAAACACATTAATCTTTCTGTTTAATTGTCAGCTGATCATCCTGTATCATTTAATTTGAAAGCTCAAACTTCATAAGAATGTAAATCTGGCAGTGTCAGAAAGATACTCACCGTGGAAATGGAGAATAGGAGACCACATCCCACTGATCCTCCTTCGCCACATACCTCTGAATTCCACCATAAACCTCGCCATTTTCATCCAGCCCACATGCCACGTAGATACACGACCCCAGAGCAGCAGTGGCTGCCCTCTCTACGGCCCTGACCATGGGACTCACTGCCTCCCAACCCTCCTCTGACCCAAGGACCAGCCTTTCTACATCATCCACAAGACCTTCGTCCATACTTCCCCCCAGGACATACAGTACTGACTCGAGCCCTATGGAGCAGTGGCTGTGTCTGGACTTCTGCAGGGCTGGCCCGTCCACCCAGCGCTGGTTCCCACATTCGTAGATCCGGACCCAATCCACACTGAACCACAGAACATCCCGGAAGTAGCCACCTGTCACGACCACACTGTCTCCTAAATAAAAAGGAAATTTTAAAAAATCAGTGAAAATTTAATGTTCAATATTCATGTAAGATCATAAAAACGAGCACATGAAAAATAAGCACACATCTAACTTTTGCCAGTTTCATTATGCATCCATTACCCACTGCAGCCACGGAGTACTGTGTGAGGTTCTTCCTCTGCAGGGGCGCGCAGCTCTGCCATCTACCACTCATCGGGTGATACTGGAACAGCGCCTGTTCTTCCTGATCATGAGGCCCGCCCAGCACGAACAGGGTCTCTCTGGCCCTGGTCCTCATCATTGACCTGCCCACTGACCAAGATGCTGGGAAATGTTCATTGAGCTTTATGATGAGCCTGGCTCTGGGATCAGAGCTTTTCATTCTGGTCAAGAGTTCAGTGATGAAAGGCAACGACAGAGACTCGGGCCTCACCAGCTCAATGAGCTCCAGGAAATATTCTTCTCGTTTAGGGTCAAATGACACCCAGCGCAGTATTGCCTCCAGAGCCAGATCGTCTTTATGGATGGTTAGGTCATCGCTGGCAAGTAGATCTGCTACTGACTCTTTTGAGAGTGACAGAAAATCCTCTTCAGCTGAAATAGCGGAGAAGTGAGTGAGCACCACCTGTCGTGCTGCGGCATAAAGCTGAGTGCAACCCAGCTGCCAGGCGTAGGCCATCATCCCCAAACAGTTGCTGAGGTGCAGCTCACGCTCCAGGAACTTACAGCACAGCAGCCTGGCTCGCTCCAGCTGCAAAAAGTCGGACGTCTCGAGGATGCCCGTAACATTTTCTCTGTCCAGAGACAGGCTGCATGTTGTGGTATATTCCATCAAGGTCCTGAAATGCTGCAGACTCACACCTTTAATCTCTACCTGCCTTTTGCTGCTCTCCAACCCACGGCCAAAGAACAGAGCCCTGAAGTAAGGGCTCTGCAGGGCCAGATGTTGACGGTTGACATAAAAAATCTCTCCTTCTACTTGTAGGCTAGCATCAGGTGTTATATCAGCCTCAGAGTCCTTCACCTGTGAAGCAGACTCATCCTCTTCTTCTGATACAAGCGTCAATTCAAAGCTCTGCAGTTTCAGCTCATGGTCACCTCTGTCAGCCATGTCACAACAAACAGCCACCCCTCCTCCTGTGTTCTGCTCGGATCCTCGTCCTCTGCTTTCCAACACACCAGCTGGTGCTATTAATAGACTTCCCCCCCTCGACTGACAGCAAAGGAAAAGGGGGTCAGTTCCAAAAGCAGATGCTGATGATAAAACTGTGAGTTATAATATAAAATATTATAATATAAAAACTAACTCACCCTATCATACCAGCTCCATTAAATTAAATCATGAAGAGTCATTTTAAAAAGCAGTGACGTCATGTAAAGGCGCTCGGTGTTTTGATTGGTGGAACATTCTTGAGGTCGAAATTTCACTTCCGTGTCACGCAGCTAACATGGCGGTGAGTTCGTACATTCAAATACTTTTCTGCCTTTGCACCTTTAACGTTGTCGGATATGCTGTTAGCCCGTGAGTGTGTGTTTCAGCCGTAACCCGGGTTTAAATCAGCACGTTCAAAGTAATATAAGGTGTTTTTGTTGTATCATGTTAGCTAACACGGCTAGCCTAGCTAGCTGGGCTCATGCTCAGCTGGTGTTTGTGTGCGCGGCTAGCACACATGCGACTCACAAACGGCGTGTTTTGTTTTCTCTGCGCAGGATAAAGACAAAAAGAAAAAGGAGAGCATCTTCGACTTGTCCAAATACATCGATAAGCCGATTCGTGTAAAGTTTCAAGGAGGACGAGAAGGTAGGTGGATCAGTTATGATAACAAGCTAACAGTTAAGCAGCGCTGCGGGATTTGCTGTCCTTATGTCCAGCTAATGGAGACTTTACACCGTGTATTTGTTTCCTCCTCAGCCAGCGGTGTCCTTAAAGGATTTGACCCTCTGCTGAACCTGGTGCTGGACGGCACTATTGAGTATATGCGCGGTAAGTGTGCGCTTTAAAGTCAAGACCATGCGAGGGAAAAATGATTTACAGGAACAAAGAATGACACAAGACTGCGCCAGCACTGAAGTGTTTTGCGTTTCCTTTAACCTGAACCCAAATGAGTCATTTGCAACACTGAGGCAGTGCCCAGACTAACCTGAGTGTTTCTGTGATCACATCTACTGAAGGAGGACCCAGTAAAATAAAATAAGGCTACTGGTGATGGTGAAAGTATTCCGATGGTCCCACAACTGGGAAATGTTATTTAGTATACTGAGTCGAGCTGTGTGTTTCACCAAGCGTTGATCCTTAGCTCAGGGCTGACCACCAGCCTCAGTGTGAGCTATGACAGCTGTAGCCTTCACTCACACTGAGGAGTTTTCATGCTAAAGTCATGTCAGCGTGTGGGTGTAAGTGTGAGCCCAGCTGAGTTAAATTAAAGTTTTGTTGTTTTTTTTAACTTAAACTGAGCCTCATGTTATTGACTGTTTGAAATAGCTACTCAGCTCCTCTCCAGCAGGTGGGTGGAGCTCCTGCACCTGAGATATTAAGGCTAAACCTTCTCAGCGACACCACAGTGAAGTTAGGGTTGAAAAAACTGAAACTGAGTAGCTCATAGGAGTTACTTGAACACTGGTGGGGCTTACTGTTAAAGCCGTGTCTGTATTTAAACTGATCGTGCAGCATCGACTGCTGTCGTAGATAATGTGACGCTTACTTGTGTGCTCCTGCAACTCCTGTGTTTAGATCCAGATGACCAGCTGAAGCTGACAGAAGACACCCGGCAGCTGGGGCTGGTGGTCTGCAGAGGAACCTCCGTAGTGCTGATCTGTCCTCAGGATGGCATGGAAGCCATACCAAACCCATTCATACAGCAGCAGGACGGCTAACACACAAGCTCTCCCCTGCTAACTTACACGTACTTGTACACACTTGAATATTTCGTTGTTTCTTTTCCTTAGTTTTTATTTCGTTTTAACAATAACGGTGATCATTAATGGAGCCAAGACGATTTAGTTAAGCAGCAAAAAGACGTTTGAATGCACTTCACTTTTATTTCAGTCTGATGTGCAAATTTGTAAAGATTTGTGTTGTAAAGAGCCCATAAATGTGGGATGTGTAAACAGTACCATTTTCTTTTTATCCAGAATAAGTGAACTTTTTACTATTCTTTGTTGTTTTGATAAGAAAATAAAGTGAAAATGTAATTATGCCGACTTTTGGAAGTTTTGCTCTACTCTGCTGGCTGCACATCTTTGCCTTCAGAATTACATGAAGGTTGTGAAAACGACCACTTTGAATGTGAGTTAGATTCCTGAAAGTCGCTGTAGTTTAACAGCAGCATGACTCAGCTCAGATGTGGTTCCATTTTTATCTCGTACACGGAGTGTCACGGGTTCTCTGCCATTTCACACCTCGCACTTTCAGTTTTTAATCACTCGGTAAAACCAAGCAAAGACTCAGAGACACAGGCATGACTGCATCAGCAGTCTCGTGTTTATCCTTCCTAAAAACTCCTTTATTGAATTGAGTTCCCGCTTTATTTTTCTCCTTTCATCCAGACTTCTGTGGCTCGCTCCATACTTTTGGACCCACTGCTCTACAGCTGAGCGTCACTGCTCGCTGTCCAGCTTAGCCAGCAAAAAAATACGTCAAATGCTTAACAATCCAACGCCAATTCCAAAAGAGTTGGCACGTTCTTTAAAATGTGCACAAAAACAATGCAATGATTTGCAAATTTCATAAATCTGTAATCTGTTTGTACGAAGCAGCTGTTGCCAGTTGAGGCCCAACATGATCGGCTGTGGAAGAAGCATCTTAGAGACAGTTTCGCAGAAATTGTGAAATATGCAAATTGTGATGAAAGTTTTAGAACTTAAAGACTCAATATGTCTACAGTGCAAGACATCAAAAGAGGCCAAAAATCAAAAACTTTAATAAAAACAGACATGTACCTGTTGTGGAAATCACTGCACAGAGTTCACTGTGTCATCCACAAATGCACATTAAAGACAAGAAGAAATCTGAAGAGAAGCCACGTGATCCAGAAACGTCCCGGCCTTCTCTGGCGGAAAACTGTGATGGAATTTAAATTCTTATTTGAAAACTTGGCCTAAAGACGAGAGGGTCCATCAGGCTTGTTGTCGGCACCAAGCTCAAAAGCCTCCATCCCTGCTGTCACGGGGGGGTCAGTGTCTGTGGACGTGGACTATATGCTGAAAGGTATTTACAGGTTTTAGACCAACACATGCTCCCACCCAGTGGTGTCTTTTTTCAGGCAAGGCTTTGCATATTTCAGCAATACGATGCTGAAACACATGAATCTGTTACAGCAGCATGGCATCATAGTACACAGTGTGCTGATCGATGTGCAGTCCAGTTTCACCAGCTGCAAACATCTGGAGCACCATGAAATCACAAAAATACAACAAGGCCAGAGCTGATTTCTGTTTCAGCCCCCTGACTTCACAGCGAGTGGTCGTTGTACTTAAACACCAGCTGGTTATGTTCAGTGATCCGTGTGAGCGGCCAGTTAACAGTGTGATGATGTCGGTCATGAACTTAAAGTTTTGAAAGGAATACTGGGAGTGTGTGTTGAGTGTGAGAAGATAAACTTCAAGCCTGTAAACACACCAACAAAGAGGCTGTTGCACCTTTGTGCTTTAGCAGGGCGGGGGAATAATCCCAGTTTGCACCTCGAGCTTTACAGCAGAACGTGTCCATTGTTTGTTAAAAGTTGACCCATGTGCTTTGAAATGAGGGACAACTGTTCCTGTTCAAATAATTACAGAGTAGTTAAATTGTGTTTTCAGTTATGGAAACTGAATAAAGCCTTAAATACACTTTAAACTTGTGCACCATTAACCTCGATGCAAGAGGTCAGTAAAGTGTCAGACTGGAGGCGCTGTGGGCCTTAATGGTTTGCCAGCTTGTTGTAAGTGCAGAACTTGCAGCCAGGAACAAAAAGGCCGAGTTAAAGGAGGCTCGGCCCCTCCTCCTCCTGTTGCCCAGTCACTGTGTCAGTGGAGCACTGACGAGCAGCACCGGAGCCGCTCTGGAGCGTTTCGAGCCATTTTCATCTCTGCTTTGTTCCAACTTGCTGTACTGAAGGATGCGTGTTTGATATTTACCCGGAGACTGTGGACAGCAGGTCAGCTGCAGGTCAGCTATGAGGTAACAGCAGAAACACCTGTGCACACCGGGGTGTAACCAAAGGGATCAACAAGCATGGAAGGAGGGTCTGCCAGAGATTTGTGAAGACTTACCGACTTTCAAAGGCAAACAGAAAAAGGTGGGTTACCTGCGGGACGGGGGAAAGGCACGCCTCCTGGCCAAAGGAACAAATAGCGGACCTCTTGGTGTCCTCGCCCGGTCTTCAGTCTCCGTGTCTGTTCTTGCTGGAACTTCGGGATGTTGTAAATGTCAGTGCTGAGAGCAACAGATGAAGAGGTGAGTGAGTCTACCTCAGGACATAAAGCCTGCATTGTTTAAAGCTCCGCTGTGTGAGACGTACCTGAGACGCTGTGTGGAGTTTATCTGCAAAGATTTACGGACGTTTTCTTGTCTTTACTGTGACCTTTCCCCACATCTGATTTGTGATTGCCAAGCGACATGGCCTCCGTGGTTTATTTTACGCACTCCTCAGGCTGCGCCGCCGGGCGGTAACTTTTTTTGTACTTTTGAATAGTTTGAGTATTTATGATCATTATTTCTTTACTGACAAACAGTTTGTGAGAACTAAAAGTATCTTTAAATGTAACTCTGTGTGTGTGTAAAAGTGTCTGTTTAAAATCATGCTCCCAGTCTCATGTCGCACTAACTGCAGTGACACGCAGCACGTTTATTTCACGCAGGCTTGAATCGTTTTGCCTGTGAGGCATTATGCTGCTGGAGACAGTCGACGGTGGGTTGTGACGGCTGTGAATCCAACATGGAAGCGCAGAAGGATGAAGGCCGAGGGCCGTGGTCATCTTCGCCTCCCGCTCCCTCCAGCTCTGTCTGCTACAGGAGCGGTCTCATACTCTTCCTCCTCTTCTTCCTTATTATTGGCATCTTTGTCGGCCTGGTTATAGGTGAGCCTGCACACGAATGTTGGGTGTAATGTTTTGTGACTCATTTATCAGACGTTTTTAAACCAGCACGAACCGTTTAAAGATTTCACTGCAGATGCATCACTTACTGATAACTTCCTCCTGTTTTACCCGCAGCGTACCTTGTGCAGGAGCAGCATCATTTCATGGAGACAGTGGAGCTCAGAGGTCTGAAGTACGACGCTGCACTGCAGGATAAGAGCTCTGGTTTCTCCATAGTACTGTCCTCAGTTTTAAAGTCCAGGGTTAGTGCTGATTCACAACACAATGAGAGCGCAGGTCTTAATGTTAAAGGTGTTCAACTGTTACTGATTCTCACCTTTCAGATTAAAAACGTCTTCACCGCCTCACCCATAACACGTCACTTTGTCGATAGCAGCATTGTTGCCTATGGGTAAGCACGGGGTCATTTATTCAACACACAAACAGGATGTAAGATGGAACATTGCCAGTTTTCTTCTCGCCTTCCTAGTAACATTAACGGAGATGTGATGGCGACGCTCCGACTCGTCTTCAGGGTGTCCAAGATCCAGCAGTATTCAGAAAACTTTGTTCAGGACTTGCTGAGTGCAGGACTCAGCTCATCGATGCACGGGAAACCGCTGGAGGTGCCGGAGTTTGGACAGATCGACGCTGTCATCCTGCTGGGTAGTAAAGCTGTCACCAGTCTGTGTGTTTCACCAGAGTCTTTACGTTTACTAGGAGTGACGAAGATCGTAACTATCACTCCTCCTTCTTTGTAGGAGCCAGTGGAAAGTCATTTTATGTTATTGGAGACAGTATGATAGGTAAGTTACACACTCGCACGCACAAAACCAAACACACAATTGTGCTGCAAATTTAACAGTAATGTGCTGGATGCCAGAAAATGACTGTAAAAGTACTTACAGGAAAGTAAAGTTACTGTAAATGAAATTTACAGTGAAAACTGTAAAAATGTTTTATAGCAGTGGAAATGTAGTTTATCATTTACATCTTTATTTGTATAAGAAACGGATACATCAAACTCTTTATCTGACTTCCATAACCTCAAAAAAGTATTTTCATTTCCTTTATTATTAGCCAAGCTAAACTCAAATGTTCACCTAATGATGTCACTTCCATCTGGAATGAATGGCTTTGCCGCACAGACATCCGTCCTCCTCCCAAACATCCATTCATTCATTATCCTGTTAAATCGTGTTCAACAAAGTCTCAGCTTTTCACGAGCCAAAACTGGGCCTTTGTGTTCTGAAACAGTCCATTTTTCAGCTCATCCAGCAGGTTTTCAATGTGCAAATTTATCTTTAGAAGTGAGAATTGTAACTTTAATAAGTCACCAGTTTTGCAAAAACTCTACTATGTATTGTTGTTGTTATTTATTCATTTATTTCATGCGTAGTGAAAGTATTTTTGGCTCTGCAGCCAGCTGTCCTGACAACACTTTCACCTGTGACAGCGGAGAATGTGTCACTAAAGTAAACCCAGAGTGCGACTTCGTCCCAGACTGCGCAGATGGATCTGATGAAGCTCGCTGTGGTGAATGACTCCTCAAACGACAGCAGACATACACAGTAGCTCCGTTACTCCTTCTGTTATTAACGAGTGTGCATCGTTACCACAGACCTGAGCAGAATATACTGGGACACATCTGCTTTTAATCACTTACACTAGTTTTTCTTCACCCAACCCACAGCCTGCGGTACGCGTCCTGCCACGGGGAGTCGGGTGGTGGGCGGTGAGGACGCACGGCGAGGGGAGCTGCCGTGGCAGGTCAGCCTGAGGTTCCATGGGCGGCACATCTGCGGAGCCACCATCGTCAATGAACGCTGGCTCGTCAGCGCAGCTCACTGCTTTGAGAGGTAGCTCTGATTTAAACCCGTTTAAAAACAGTCGTTTGAAAATTTTGGATGCTAATCAATACAATCATTAAGCTTTCGACCTTCACATGCTCAATGCCATCGTTTGAGAGTATGGAGAGGTGAAATGTAGCTCACAGTTTACAGGTGCTTTACAGAAGCACAGCACGGACTTACTGTATACAGCACTGTAGTATTTCTATGCTTTGCTCCTTCCGCGCTGTTTTGGAGGTAAATACTGTGCTTGGTTGTCCATGCTATTCATTTTAAAGCTTTAATTATAAATTGTTTTTCAAACACACGTCTACTAGTATTCTTTGCCTCGTTGGTACATCATCATCATCATCATCATCATCACCTTTATTTATAAAACACTTTAAAACAACCACAGCTGACACAAAGTGCTGTACATTTGAACTAAATAATAAAATTACATAAGATATAAATAAAAGCAAAAATAAAATAATTAAATAAATAACTAATTTAATTACAAGAGAAACTAAGTCTCACTGAGGTCAAAAGCCAAAGAATAAAAATGGGTTTTAAGACATGTTTTGAAAGTGGACAGTGAAGCGGCCTCTCTAACTGCAAGGTCAGGTTATTTCATAATGTAGAAAAGGCCCCGCCCCCTGGAGCAGCTGGTGCGTGGGGATGAGGCTCAGAGAGGTAAGGCGGGGCAAGACTGATAAAGATACCCAGCAGTACACAAGTAATAAAGTTATCTACCAGTGCACCATTAAATTAATTTGCATATTACGTCATCATTAATTGTGATGTATATGTTTCTGGGTACTTTTACTTTAGCAATGTTTTGATCCTTAGGTTTTCCCACTATTACTTAAACAGGACTATGATGCTTCTTTCACCACTTTGCAAACAGTTACATAAAACACATTTCCTCATGTGCTGTCCTGCAATAAATCAGTATTAGGACACATCTGCACACGAGCCTGGAAATGATTTTCAGTTTTTTCAGTTTTTGATCAAATATTCTGTTCTGGCTTTTGAAAAAATGCTAGAAAAGTCCTTAAGAAACAACAATCCCATTTCATGAATATACACCATCATTTATGATTGCCTCCTCTGGTTTTAGGGTCAATAACCCCAAAGAATGGACAGCCCTGGTTGGGGCGACGCTGGTGAGCGGTGAGGAGCCAGAGTCCAGAACGATTAACATCAAGTCCATAACTGTGTCTCCAGACTACAACCCCATGACCACGGACAATGATGTAACTGTGCTGGAGCTGGAGACGCCTCTCGCGTTCAGCTCTTACGTGCAGCCTGTCTGCATACCCTCCCCATCTCATGTTTTTGCACCTGGTCAGAGCTGCATTGTGTCCGGTTGGGGTGCCGTACACCAGTTTAGCTGTGAGTCTGCAGGAATGCACACAAAACGCAACAGACGAGTCATTTAGAAAAGAAAATCCTAAAAACTTGTTCTTGAAAGCTGTCGTCTTGTCATTTAAGGTGAAATATGACAAGTGGGAGTAATCAGTGTGTCGTGTGTTCTTCTGCAGTCACGCTGCCCTCCACGCTGCAGAAAGCTGTGGTCAAAGTCATTGACTCCAAGGTGTGCAATAAGTCATCTGTGTACAGAGGAGCGATCACTCCAAACATGATGTGTGCTGGATTCCTGCAGGGCAAGGTGGACTCGTGTCAGGTCAGTGGTGAAAACGGTTCACATGCAGTGGGGCATGTCTATACCTATGACCTATGACCTATGAAGGTCTGAGGATCGCTAAAAATATTCACACCGTTCTCACCTTAAAAACTGAGACTATGAGCCATCTGTTCATCTCAGCATAACCGTGTGCTGTTGATTATACCGTGAGAGGCTCAGTCTGAAAGAAATCCACTTCAAAATATCTGATGTTGCATAAATTATCGAACACGTTTTGGAAATTTTATCTCTCTGTACGTAAAATGTTACTTCTTTGGACAAAAATATGAACTTTAAGAATGTGTAAAATGCACTTATTACATAATTGTTTCAACATTTAAAGCAATAGCTGTGAATTACAGCAGCTGATATTTGACAGTCGTACATGTCGTGCCCCTTCTGTCGTGTCGTCTCCCTGATAAAGACAACATGCTCTGAGACATATCTCCCAGTAGCTCCGTGACTTTCAAGGTTCAGAGCTGATGCTTAAAATTGTGGTGATTAGCCTAATGATGCTAATCCTGACCAACCAGGACGGATTACCTGATGCTGAATAGTTGAAAGTTACCAAAAATGACACTTTTCAGAGTATCTGTCAGCTCATGTGTGTCATGTGCAGGGGGACTCCGGAGGACCTCTGGTGTGCGAGGGGGCCCCGGGAAGATTCTTCCTGGCCGGGATAGTGAGCTGGGGTGTGGGCTGCGCTCAGGTCAACAGACCTGGGGTTTATTCCCGCGTTACCAGGCTCCGTAACTGGATTCTAAGCCAGACTGATCCCACCTCGGTTCATGATTATGGCCAGCATGTTCCCACAGTGACAGAGTTTAATACCCCACCAGCACTCGGGACCTCGGCTGATAACGTGTCGTCTGCAGCAGTGCTACCACTGTCTGGTAATGTCAGCCTGAAAGCTCCTTAATCTTAAGAGCTTTATCGGTTACTGAGATTCATTTATTTAATGAATGTGTTTTTTCCAGCCTTGAATTGCAGTGGAAACTTTGAGTGTAGCTCCACTTCCTGCATCAGCAAGGTCAACCCGGAGTGTGACAGAGCCGCAGACTGTCCCAATGGGGCTGATGAAAGAAACTGTGGTAAACTTAAAATGCACGAAGGACGTAGCATGAGGGACTTACGGGTCATTCTTCTTAACTGCGTTTTGGTTTTTGGTTTTTTAAGACTGCGGCATGCGCCCTGCGCTGGGCTCCCATAGGATCGTGGGTGGAGTCACAGCTCGGAGGGGAGAGTGGCCTTGGATCGGGAGTCTTCAGTACCAGAGGCTTCACAGATGCGGTGCCACGCTCATTCACAATAGGTGGTTACTGACTGCAGCGCACTGCTTCAAAAGGTATTTCATACATTTATATCAAAACTCGTTTCACTGAAAGCTCAGGAGTGATTCTAATATTAATAACTTACATCTAAAGTGACTCTACTCCCAATAACTGGGCCGTGAGCCTGGGATCTGTGCTGCGATCGGGGGTAGGAGCCCTGGTCGTTCCCATCCAGAGGGTAATCATCCACCCGGCCTTTAATGGCACCAACATGGACCACGATGTGGCTTTGCTGGAGCTGGCCGTCCCAGCCCCGATGTCTTACACCATCCAGTCTGTCTGTCTTCCATCACCAGTACACCGCTTCTTAAAGAGCGCAGAGTGCTACATCACAGGGTGGGGATCCATGAGAGAGGGAGGTGAGAGATGAACCCACGAAACTAAACGTCCTGCATTTAGAGGTCACACAGGAAAAAAATGAAATGTCTTTACTAAGAAATAAAGGCAGGGGAGCCCGAGAGGTGAGATCATTTTCACGTTATTGACGTGACTCAGCCTTCAGAGGTAGAAAAGCAGGAATAGCTCCGTGATCCGTGGCCTGTTCGGCCTTTCACGAGTGAATGTGATATGACTGCAGCCTTTATCAGCTTAGCTTCTGCCTTATCTGCCTCTGAATGGAATTTTGTTTCCACAGCAACAAAAACACTGGTGCTCAGGTGTTGCGATCACACCTGTTCTGTGTGCAATGCTCTTTCCTCAGGTTCATTGACCAACCTGCTACAGAAAGCTGCTGTGAACATCATTGACCAGACGGACTGTCAGCAATCATACGGTAGCGTTCTGACTTCAAACATGATGTGTGCGGGATTCATGGCGGGAGGTCGGGACACCTGCTTGGTATGATGTTCACACAGACTTCTGCACTTCCTGTTTCACAATCGTTAAAAAGTTCCTAACCTGCAGACTTTTAACATCAGGCTGGTGCACTGCATGCAGTGCTCGGAGGCTGGAGGAAGTATGACTGTGGTGTCTTTACAGTGAATGGTTAACCAGGCCGGAGCAAAGTCAACCTTGATCTCCCCCCTTACAGGCTTCTCTGGTTCACCTTTGGAAAAAGGCTGACGAATAAATTAAGGTTTAAAAGCAAGAATCAGATGTAAGAGAAAAAACTCCAAAAAGAATAAAGCTAGAAAATGTGACCTGATAGAAAATGTACGCTGTCTTCCTCAGCGAAGGCAGGCCACCCCGCTGCACCCTCTCCATAATCGTCTTATGTAACGAAACCCTCACGCATTCCTGTTTCGGTCAGAGCACCGGGCTCAGCTGCAGACTGACTGACATTTACTCCCCTGCTGCCATACTCATCTTCAGTCTGCTCTTATAAATGAGTTAATCAATCATCACTGTATTTATAGAGCACATTTATATAGAATTTAAAGTTATTTAAATTCCAAATGAAACTGTTGATGTGTTTTGATATTGCAGGGAGACTCTGGAGGGCCGCTGACGTGTCGTCAGCCCTCCGGTCAGTGGTTTATCGCTGGAGTAACCAGCTGGGGACACGGATGCGGCCGAGTCGGTTTCCCGGGAGTTTACACTCGTGTGACGTCTATCAGGAGCTGGATATCCACATACCTTCCCTTCTGATGAAGGAAGAACTGTGTCTGCAGAGAACTGAGGTCATGCTAAACAGCCACACACAAACACTGTGTACACAGCCCTGACCTTTGTGACCCTCCGGTCACGGGTGCTGGCGGTAGTGCTGTGCTTTACCTGAACTGAGGAAACAATCCTGATCTGTGCCTTAAACATTCATTCACGGATCATTTGGAGTATTTATTAGTTATTTATTGTCATGGATGGTAAACACACAGCACGTGGCTTTGTGTATTTTGTGTGGACAATATGGGATTCATTTATGGGTAAATGTAAGGGTATTGTGATCTTTTACTGCAACGTGGATTTGTGGGGAAAGTCTACTCTGTACAAAGTCAGTGACGTGGGACTCGGTGTCGTTCTGTTGGTGGATATTTTTGATCAGAAACGAGAGAACACCTGATTGATTAATTTATTATTTTTTCTTGGGGGGAAAAAAAATCACTGATTGCAAATGATGTTCACAGCTTTTCTGGCTCCTCACACAAACTCAGGTTCCCAGACATCTAACAAACCGCACACACACGAAGCTGAGAAAGGTGCAGTACCCCGTCAGGGCGAGGGAGACCCCGCTGGAACAAACCCACTACTGTGGAGGGCAGCAGATAGAGTGACAACCAGAAAACACGTCAGACAAAACAGTGTTGTTCTCCAGGCGTACTTTGATATAGGTCTGTTTGGAGGCTTGGAAATGTCAAATTCATGCTGGTGAAAACACCAAAACGCTTCGATTCTTCCTGATGATTTTTAAGCACTTTTTTCCTTTAAGGCTCCAGGAAATATTTAATCTCTAAGCACAATCACCCGGCAAAGAATGTGAAGCAGTGTTTAAAGGAGAGTCTGCAGTGACTGGGAGACGTTTACTGTTATTGGTATTACAGGCAGAAGCATTCGATGGGCAGGGAGATGAGTCACAGGAAGTAAGCTGGGCCTATTGAGCCAAACTGCACCTGGAGTCCTTTTAGCAGCACAGCAGGCTCCGCCTCCTGCCACAGCATCAGCAAACACTTTAAAACACATTCACACCTAAGCAGGTAATTTAGTGTTTCCAATCAGCATGGCAAGAACCCGCAGAAGATGACTGATTATATTTCTAACGTAAAACACACAATCGATTTAACATTGGTAGTGAACTGTTCCTCAGAGCAAAATAAAAACTGTCCACAGAGACACCGTTATGGCTGCAGTCCACAGGCTGTGCTCTGCCTGTCAGAGGTACTGTGACAGATGTTGCGCCGCTGCGTGGCAAAGTCGTGCACGGCGCGGGCCCTCCTGCAGAGCACTGCATCGGCCCTCGCTGTGTGCAGCAGCCTGAAGAAGGGAAAGATGAAGAGAGTTCACATGCGAGCTCTTTCTCGCTGCAGTCTGGAGTTGTATGTTCGGGACACGGTGTTCCAGGCGTCCATATAGCGGTCCATACACATGGCGATACACTTCTGTTAGGGACAAAGCAAAAAGAGTCCAGAGAAATAAACCACTCGTGGTCTACAAAGACTTTAACCGATTTAAAACTGTGATTAATACAAAAAATGTTTCTGATGCACTCCTCTATCTATCTATCTATCTATAGATAGATAGATATATTAGGGGTGCAACGATACTCGTATCGATATTGAACCGTTCGATACAGTGCTTCCGGTTCGGTACGCATATGTATCGAACAATACAAAATTTTTAATTTATTTTATAAACTTTCCTTCTGATGATGCTGTCTGTGTTGAGCGCTCAGTGAATCTGTGTTCGACTGCTCCGCCTAGGCTGGACAGTGCAGCCTAGGCAGAGCAGTCGAGTGCAGATTCACTGAGCGCAGGGCAAGCTAGCGAGACAGAAGCTAAGCTCTCCTTGCAACATGGCAAATTGAACCTCCCCCACCCTCATTCAGATCTGCCTTTGGAACTATTTTGGTCTTCATGTGACGTATGACCCTGAAGGTAAGCGCGTCATGGACTAAAGTAAAACAGTATGTTGGATGTGCCATGCAATGCTCAATTACATGGGTGGGAGCTAGTGTGTTAGCGCAGTTAGCTCGTTAACGTGTTGACGCTGTCCAGCCCCACGCATGGGGCGATCCGCGGTAGCTCGTTAACGGAGATTTGCCGTGTTGTGGCGTTAACGTCATTTCAACGAGATTAACCTGAAAGCACTAGTGGGAACACAACGAATATGACTGCACATTTACTCCGACATCATCCTAGTGCAAAGACAAGTGGAAGCAGACAAAAACAACAAGCAGCATGCTACACACTGTACCCGTTTAGACAGCCGTTAGCACAGGATTCTCCTTATGGGGACCTGATATGTTTAATATGCTACTGAGAATATAGCCCAGAAGAAGCGTATAGTAGAGCTTTTATTTTGAAAGAGCCATTTCTCTGTAATAAACTCTCTTTTCCAAAGATGAGTGATTCCTCAATCAGATACAGGGCTTGCAATATCGCTAGCCCGACGTCCTGGGGCTAGCGATCTTTCCAGTCGGGCTACCAAAATCTATCTCTGCCCTGCCCGTCGGGCTATTGTAGGAAGGAAAAATATATGTCAATGCTTTTGCATTCTTTCAGAAATGTAGCTGGGTAATTATGTCATTGGCATCGGTGAGCCACTGTCAATATGTGACATATTGAAATCGTGTTTGAATTTGCGCTTGTTTTTTGCTTTCACTTTGCAATCGCGCGAACTGTGTATAGAGAGCGACAGCACTGATCTGTGAGTGACGATCATTTGTGCACCAATTCCTCTGACATCGTCTTATTAATCGTTAGCTTACTATGCAAACATGACAAGTGAAATCTCCCGCAGCTTAAACATGTGAGAGGTTGATCGCGCAGAGGATCGCTGAGCTTATGTGAGTGCGGCAGGATATATATTTCACTACGATGACCTGGATGACTGAGAACCTTCACAGACAGATATATATTTTAGTTCTGCTGAGCCAAATAAGACAGGTCGGGGTGAAGAAGTGACAGCCAAAGAAAAGCTTACCACAAAACGGAGAAGTTATGACAAATCAGACTATAAGGCAAAAAGAAAGTGCAGCTTTATGGTTTCATGGACAAAAGAATTTCTGTGGCTGCAATATGACGAGCTAAATAACCAGGGCTGCACATAAGTGGTCCGCAGGTGCGCATTCGCTGTCAAAATAAAAAACGCGCACAAGATAAGAAGTTGCAACGCGCGTTTGCGTACATAAGCTTTTCAGAAGGACAGACATTTGTTTAGAACTCTTAAAGATGCCGAAGAAGCTCGTTTAAGCAATTACTTTGGTGTTCCTCCACCTCCAAAGAAATGTCAGAAGGAGTCCGAACCACAAAAGAAGCGCGTATTCTCGGACAAGTAGTTGGTGGAGGTGAGCTGGCTTCAAACAAATGATGAACGCACAGAGATGTGGTGCGGAATGTGCCGTGAAAATTTAATAAATGACAAATTAAAAAGGCATGAACATTTTTTTTGTATCGAAAAAATATCGAACCGAACCGTGAATTTTGTGTATCGTTGCACCCCTAATATATATATATATATATATGCATGCAAGGAGCATTTCTGCAGAGAGATAGACCAACCCAGATCAACTCTAACCTGGAAACGAGACACTGATGAAGACTCAGGAGTGGATACATGTTGGTCCACCTTATCCTACGATAAACCTGATATATTATTCTACAAGATGATGCAGTACCTCAGCAGCACCTTATGTTTTTGCGCTTGCCCCACTCAAAAGCACCTGTCAGGTAAGCCTTAGAGCCCTGCAGCACTTTTGTTATGCCCTCCTGCTTTCTTAAAACGTGATCACTTCTTTGCTCTGGGCAGCAGGGCATCACTGAAGCGACTCAGCCAGTGCATACCTGCTCAGAGTTGTCCAGTGTGCTTCCAGGCTTGCCTATGCACTTCTTGAAGCATTTATCGGTCATTCTCTGAAATAGAAACAGTGTTTTATTAGCATTTACTACTCTGACAGCAGCAGCGCAGAATATTTGCATGACTTTAAAAAAAAAAACAGATATGTATTAAAAGACCCTCCAACGTTGTGGCTCAAAAGGATCTTTTTGTGTCGGCAGCATTTCAGTGCTGGCTCGTGTGTTTATATGAGCCATGTATTTACATGCTGGCAGGATCCATCAACCTTATTGAAGTTATTGCGGGCTAAAAAATAAAACAGTCTTACACACAGAACGAAAAACGAAGCTACTGTAAAGCTGTGTAGCTCTGACCCGTGAGGATAAAAGCACTCAGCACTTCTTTGAGCCTCAATGTGCGCTTGCTAGCTTAGCAGCCGTGTTCATTGATCTACCTGCAGCAGCTCCTGAGCGTTAGCCACCGCGATCTGGACCTTGACCTGCTCCATGATGGTACCGGTGTCCATTTTCCCGCCGGACCCTCCTGCTGAGAAGTCTGAACCAAAGCCGTCCATTTCCGCCTCAGTCGTGTTCTTCAAACTCACCTTTGCGGAGCTTCTTCCAATACACGTGCAAACAGCCGCTGCTAGCCTTAGCCGGCGTTAGTTTCCGATGCCCTTGACAGAAGCTGTGCTTGTTGCGTCATTTCCGTGTAAGCCACTCGGTTTCATGGGAAATGTAGTTTTCCCCCCCCAACATAAGCTGTACTGCTACAAGTAGCATTTCTCCTACAGATCAGTACTACTATGTATATTTACATTTGAACATTTAAAAACGGTGTTTTTGTGGGACCATGTGGGACATGTTGGCAATACAGGGAGGTACTGTGCGGGTTTGCATGTAAAGGCCAAATAAATGGCATTTAAAAGCAACTGTCTTGCTAAGTAAATAAAATAAGGATGAAGCGGATCTGAACTTTATGTCCTGTTATTTCTCCTGTCTGTTAATCATCATTAGATTTCATCATCTATGCAATGTTTACTGAGCCAACGTTAGCATTTTTCTAGCCAATTAAGAGACACGTGTAGTGTCACTTTACGCCACATTTTTCCTTGTGTGAAACTAATGAAATTATCCAGAGGAAAAAAAACCGATATAAACTGCGGCTAAATTTTCTGTTGGATAATTTGATTCAAAATCTGCAAAGCGTGTAACGTTTAGGTGGCTTTCCCCCCCTATTGGTTTCAGAGTTAGCGCATTAGAGTGTTGGGCATAAAAATCCAGACTTTAACGCATCCCGCAGAGCCGGTCAAAGTGTAGCATCCCTGGCTGAATGATGGTCTCTTATACTGATGCTTCACAGAGGTTTTATTGGAAATGTTTTTATTGAAACATTCAGTGAAGACACCGTAAGAGCTAGGAGCAAAACAAAACCAGCAATATTATTACCATAAGATCAAAGGAAACAAATTTCTCCTGCTCACATATAGCATATACATCAAATTTACATCACTCAATTCATTGTATCACCTCACTAACTTACCACTACACATAAAGGTCAAGTTCAAGGTTAACAATATAAACTCTATTAAACGACATTTTGATTGCATGTAACTTATTCCGTTAAAGGAAACATTAACAAACCTTGTGCCACTGTCAGCCAGGTACTAATTGGCAAAGTAAACGTACATATTTTTCACTTTAAGGCACACTATTTTACCATATCCTAAAAGAAACGTTACTAACAGCCCTTTAACGGTTTTGTGCCAGTTTCCTGTTTCAAAATAAAAGCATGGATTTCAAAATAAAACCGAAGTGCCTTTCAAACAAACGTAAAAATATTTACCAAATTTAAAGGTCATTTACACAAAGTGCGGCACATTGTCTCAATATGCGTGACAGGAGCGCAAGGGGTAAAAAATGCGGTGCAGTCCAACATGAAGAAGGGCATCTGGTCACCCCTACGATTAGCACGTGATCCACCTTAACAAAAGTGCTTTTGTTTGCCACACGGTGGAGCTGTTCTCCGCTAAATACTCCCTCGAGTTTGACTAAGTTCAGTTAGGCTCTTTCACAGTGTGCTGTAAACAGTTACATGTGTCGATACATGTTTGTGACTGTTCATGAAGCAGATGCTCTTTGTGCAGATCAACACCATGTGAGGTCAACTTTCCTGTCACTGCACATAATAAGACTTTAATCTGTAACGAGGCTGATTTTCCTCTACTGAAATTAATTTTGTATTCATTTATTTTCCACCCATAAGTCATAATTTTTATTTATTTTATTATTAACTAAAAATAATAATATAAAATATTTAATGCACCCCTTAAATTTAGATTGAGATTTATTTAAAATAGTTACACACGGACATCCTTTGAAAGGAGCAGTCACTCTTTAAATTGTAGTCCGAGCACAAGTTTTCCTGATTCTCTGTGTGTTACTTTGATCAGGATACACTTTATCCTTCTAATGACTAAACTGCATTTCTCTTCCATCTATGGATGGGCTGTCACTCTAAAAGGAGGGACAATTCTGTCAAATCTACTTGTTTAAAGATAACATCATTTTCAATAAATGTTAGGACTAAACATGTCAGCTGTCCTTGATAAGCGGGTCATGAGCCAAAACATTTACTGCAGGCTAAAATAAATGAAAAGCCAGAGTTGCCTACAGGAATAGAAAGTCAGAAGGAGCTCTGTGCTGTTTGCGTTGGGGCCCAGGGTTAAGGATGGCCTCTCCAAGGACCCCCAGCTTTATGTTTCAGACTCGATGACCTCACTAAGAAGACCACCTGCCTTGAGCGAACAAATAAGTGGTACAGTGTAGGCAACAATGGAGTGGCGGTTACTGTCATCTAAACAGACGTTCACTGAGTGGTTTATTGCACTGTCGGGGGTGTTGATGAACAATCGTAGGGGGTCTGATTAGTGTTGCGCCTGCCCAACAGTAATTAATGACCAGTCATACAAAGCTTGGAACAACACACACACACACACACTCCACAGACCAGTTAGGCTTCAAGCCCTGGGGGTCGAAAGGGCCGGGGGCGGGGAGGAGTGGGTTAAAGCAAAATGAATTAACCCTAGATTACAATCATGAGTTCATTAATCTAATCTGCTTAAATTCTTAATCTCCTTCAGGCACTTGTGTGCATAAAAGCATTTGGCTCTTCCAGCAGTAATGAGTAGCGGCTACAATTGTTATAAAATTGTCAAAGTCTGACAGTTTATGACTGTCAGACTTTGAGGTATTGCACCAGGATGTGAGGTTACTCCAGGACGTTTCGCTGTATAAGAAAGAGACGTCTGCTTACTTGATAAATGAGATGCACTCAAATGTAAATCCCCTGTCAAGCAAATAATAGGAGAGGAAATAGTGGATAAAAGGGAAGACGGCTTAAAACACTGCTTCTCTCATCCACACAAATTCTGAAAGCTAAGCAGCAGCAGCAGTTTGTAATCTTCAAAAGCAGCTGCTGAGCGACACTAAGAAGGAGTTCAAAACAGGAAGAGAGGCAGAGGAAACCCGAGATGTGTGGCACCCACTCTGGTGGACTTCAGTCTTCTCGGTGCACAAACAAACCAGTGTTGTTTAAATCCATGAGGTTTTCTCTGCTGACTTCTATTACGCTTTTCCACAGCAGACACTGTGGCCTGTCAAAGCACGAAATCACTAATAACATTAGCAGAAATTCAAATCCATTTAAATTCACCCACTGGAACAACGTGAGAGCCTTGAAACTGACACACCTTAACAGAATAAATTGTTCACATCATCAGTCACACATGTCAGGGCATGTCCCAGCAAAGGCTGGCGCATAATTGTTACATTTTCTCACTTTAGTCTCTTTTCTAAAACTTTGAGTTGCAGACAAGTACAAGCGGGCTTGACTTAGACGACTCCTCACTGACCTGCTTCTTGTCCTGAGAGGCTGCTTGGATCCGAGGCGCATTCTTTATGAATTGTTGCAAACCTCACGAGTGCTTAATTCCTGCAGAAAATGCCAAGAATTCAGCTGAAGAAACAATCTCACAGCGCTCAACCTGCAATCATATGATCACTAAGACTGTTGTTCCAGATATTTTACTGATTGGCCGTCTTGTATGATGTGCGAAAATCCTTTAAGAACTTCAGTATGCAGTTTTCTTACTCTAATCATTAATTTTTTAATTCTTTGTCAACCTGTGGATAGTTTACATTCCAAAATTAAAATGTACACAGTTGATCTGTCCATTTTCTCCCACTTATCCTATTCGGCTTCACGAGGGGGCTGCTGCAGCCCATCCCACTGCATGGAATAGGCTCTGTTATCTACATGGTAGCTATTTTGTGGTTTTCAAAAATAATCAAAAATTTGGGGATTTACTGCCACAATGTTTATTCTTGTGAGCATTATGGAAGAGTTGTGCAACACTGAGACCTCTGTGTTATAAAAATGGTGCAAAATAATGCAATAGCTGACCGAGTTGGAAAACAATCTGAAAAAATCTCAGTAATTTAAGCAAAATGTTTGTGTGGTTTCTGCACTATCTGTGGGTGGGGATGGGTGTGCTGGATGGACCTGTGACTTTCTGAAAACCTTCTAGAGAGCAGATTATTAAATCTTATATGATGTAACCTCCATGTAACTTTTTTACCTTTCATTCAGTTAAAAATCGTGGTTAGTTATTTACAACTTCACACCGCTGTCTTTCACAATCAATGCGTTGATTTTTTTTCTAGTAACAATAGTTATTTCATGAAATTATGTTTATGCTGTTCATCTCGGTCACATTTGACTCAGAGCTGGGTGAGCAGACTGGTCTGTGAAATGAAGGTCATTTTAAGTGATCTTTAGACTGTTTTGTGACATCAAAGTGTAAAAATCTCAGCAGCAACAGCTTTCAGGAAAACCTTTCTTAAACATCAGCCTGTATTACACGTGTAGTTTTAACCCTGTGCGCATTTACACCCAGCATCGATGCCGTCCTGGATAGTTTTTCTGTCTATCGTTATGTCGTCTTTTTTCACAGACTCCCCTTTTCCATTGTGTTGTTCCGCTAAATCCTTTACAAACACAGGCTGCTTGGCGTTCATTGATAGCGCTGAAATGGAGATTTTCTTCTTTACGCGCAAGCCAAGGAAAGGCGAGAACAAAGCAGGCAGGTGAAACATACAGTGACAGGTGTTTCGGGTGATTCATGGCGATGGTTTCTGAATATAATGACGGACACTGATCCAGGTTGGCTGGAGAATAAAGGAAAGCTTTGCGCTGATGCTTGAGCCCATTGGCCGGCGGGAGCAGGAGTGGGAGGAGCCAGAGGAAACACCACCGCTGCTGCTTCGACTCTTTCTCTCTGCGCTCAGCTCGTCGCTCTCCGGCACGCTGCTTGGCTTCAC
Organism: Rhamphochromis sp. 'chilingali'; assembly: GCF_963969265.1. Lineage (NCBI taxonomy): Eukaryota > Metazoa > Chordata > Actinopteri > Cichliformes > Cichlidae > Rhamphochromis > Rhamphochromis sp. 'chilingali'. The sequence goes on along the minus strand of NC_137931.1, from coordinate 46,092,704 downwards.
CCACAGAAAACAGCGAGCGGCTAACTTTCCAAAAATTGTTTTGTTTCGGGCACAAACCCAAGAGTGTGAAGACAAACAGATGGCTGAACCGTCTCCCGCGAGTTTAGGGTGTGATACAGCTTTAAAGTCGGGAAGCGGACTCGCCTGAAGTGTGCCACAACTTCAAACACAAACCCGACGACGGGTGGAAGTTGTAGCCGAGATAAAGAAAGGAGTCGGGATCGCTGCCTTTCCCACCGAGGTAAGATCCAACCGTACCACAGCGCTCGCGCGCGTTATTACTGAGCTGTAACACTGTTTCCTTTGATCTCGGCCGATGCTTTGCAGCTGCTAACTTGGGAGGAAAGTTGAGCGCATGCTGGAAGTGCTGACCAGAGTTTCACATTTACTGCACACAACGAATTGGATTTCACGCTGTTTCCCCCCCACCCCCCTGCACGGAAGTCCACCGTCCCTCTTTCAGCTGGGTTGAATGGCCGATTTAAATTTATCTGCTGTGAAACAATGGGCGCTTTAAGGCGGGAGATATTTATTTGGTCGTTTTCAAGTTATATGTGGGCTCTTTGTTAGCCCGCCGCGCCGTGCCAGGACAAGTGGGTAGCTGAAATATTTCCTAGAATATTAAACAAACCATATAATGTCACTCCCACTCAAGCTTCATATATAAACGATCAGAAAATGCCCCCCCCTCCTCTATTTCTCCCTTGTTGCACTGCGGTTACATAATTTTATCCTAGAGGAGCTGCTCTGAGGTGTCACATCTTATGTGGGCTTGAAAGCTCCTGTATGTGAGCCAGCTGAGAAACACAACAAGCTGGCAGGAATTTATTGGCTTTGCCGAGTTTGGAGGTGACTCACAGCCCTGAAATGGAAGAGGGTGGAAACACCCAGGTGTTGCTTCTAGCCTAACCTTAATCGTTGAAGGTTATTCTAAGAGCCGGTTGTTCTCACGGCTCTGACAGTGATGCATGCTTTATAGATTTTTGCACTGTGTAAATCACTGGTGCACTAACACACACTGGGTTTACGTGGGAGTGCGCCTTATCTGATCTCCTTTCATCTCTCCACAGTCTGAAGTCCGTTTCCGCTGCAGCCTGACATACTGATAAGAGTATTTCATGTACAGCCCATTCATCGATGGCGGCAGAGTTTTTGTTTAATCATCAAATGGGAGGAGTGCTCACATCAAAAGATTTATATCTGGCCAACTGTAATCAAAATAGAATTAGCTGTAAGAGTAACTTATCCATGTTTTTTTGTCTCTGTGTTCCAGGTTCAAGTCAAGATGTCTGTCAGCAACCACGAAAACAGAAAGTCTCGCTCTAGTTCTGGCTCAATGAATATCCAACTCTTCCACAAGACGTCCCACGCGGACAGCCTGTTGACTCAGCTCAACCTGCTACGCAAACGCAGCGTCTTCACAGATGTCGTGCTGAAGGCCGGCAACCGTTCCTTCCCCTGCCACCGCGCCGTCTTGGCCTCCTGCAGCCGGTACTTCGAGGCCATGTTTAGCGGCGGGCTCAGGGAGAGTCACGACGGTGACGTCAACTTCCACGACTCTCTCCACCCGGAAGTGCTGGAGCTTCTGCTTGACTACGCTTACTCAGCCCGGGTCATCATCAATGAGGAAAATGCAGAGTCACTGCTGGAAGCTGGAGACATGCTTCAGTTTCACGACATCAGGGACGCGGCGGCAGAGTTTCTGGAAAAGAACCTTCACCAGTCCAACTGTCTCGGGATGATGCTGCTGTCCGACGCCCACCAGTGTCAGAGACTGTATGAGCTGTCGTGGAGGATGTGCCTGGCGAACTTTGCTACTCTCTTTAGGACAGAAGACTTCCTAAGCCTCCCCAAGGACAAAGTTCAGGAGCTCATCCTTAGCGAGGAACTGGAGGTGGAGGACGAGAGCCTGGTGTACGAGGCCGTTATCGACTGGGTCAAGGCGGACATGGAGCGTAGGCACAGCGAGCTGCCCGAGCTGCTGCGCTGCGTCCGCTTGGCGCTGTTGCCTGAATCGTACCTGCTGAAGAACGTCGCTTCAGAGGAGCTGGTGATGTGCCACAAGGTGTGCCGGGAAATCGTCGAAGACGCTGTGCGGTGTAAGATGCGGATCCTCCAGAACGATGGGATCGTAACCGGATTCTGTGCACGTCCAAGAAAAGTCAGTCAGGCCCTGCTGCTGCTCGGAGGTCAGACTTTCATGTGTGATAAAGTCTACGTGATTGATAACAAGACCAAGGAGATCACCCCCAAAACAGACATCCCCAGTCCCAGGAAAGAGTGCAGCGCCTGCGCCATTGGTTGCAAGGTATTTAAGCAATGAATCGACTTAAATGTGTCATTTTTCTTTATGACCCCTCGACGATGTAAACACGCTCTCTCTCTGTCCCTCAGGTCTATGTTACTGGAGGACGTGGATCTGAGAATGGAGCGTCCAAAGATGTCTGGGTCTACGACACATTACACGACGAGTGGTCTAAAGCGGCGCCGATGCTGGTAGCCAGGTTCGGACACGGTTCCGCGGAGCTCGACCACATGCTGTACGTAGTGGGAGGACACACTTCCCTCGCCGGATCCTTCCCCGCCTCTCCATCTGTCTCTCTCAAGCAGGTGGAACAGTACGACCCTCAGACCAATAAATGGACCCTCGTGGCCCCGCTCAGAGAAGGAGTGAGCAACGCTGCCGTTGTCGGCGCCAAAAACAAACTCTTCGCTTTTGGGGGCACCAGTGTAAACAGAGACAAATACCCCAAGGTGCAGTGCTTCGACCCCTGCCAGAACCGGTGGTCGGTGCCGGCCGCTTGTCCGCAGCTGTGGCGATACACGGCAGCGGCCGTGGTCGGCAACCACGTCGTCGTGATCGGCGGCGACACCGAATTCTCTGCCAGCTCGGCGTATCGGTTCAACAGCGAGACGTATCAGTGGTCAAAGTTTGGCGACGTGACAGCCAAGCGGATCAGCTGTCACGCTGTGGCGTCGGGAAACAGGCTTTATGTGGTCGGAGGGTACTTTGGGGCTCAGAGGTGCAAGACGCTAGACTGTTACGATCCAGCGTCAGACTCCTGGGACAGCGTGACCAGCGTGCCCTACTCGCTCATTCCCACTGCCTTCGTCAGCACATGGAAGTACCTCTCAGCATAGAGATGCACTGACGCTCTAAGGTTTTGCGGTGAGTAATTGTAGCTTCTTAAAGTGACGCAAACAAACAAGATGTCAATTACTGTATGTGTGCTATTCATAGTTCCCCTTTAAATCTTCAGATCATGTGTGGGACCTGGCTAGCATAAAGCACACTGTTACACAGTTACAGTTTCACTGTTACACTGTTAGTTACACTGTTACAGTTTCACTGTTACACTGTTACTGTTACACTGTTACACAGTCCAGGTGAATGCCTCTTTAAACCGTCCAGTTTAAAGACTCTTCTGTGTTTTCAGGGTTGCTAATGGTTACAGTGGTTACACATTATCTAGCTGCTGTGCCGGCTGGGTGTCGGGTAAACATGGAGGAGTCTTGGTTTAGAGAGCAGGAGGAATGTCAGTGGTGCTGATAATTACAGAGCGAGAGCTGCACAACAAGACCTCTGACACTGACGGGAGCGAGGTGGAGAGGCAGGCATCAGGTCTGTGCTTGTAGTGAATGGCAAAAGGGTGCAGGGAGCTCTGCAGGCCCAATGCTGCTAACGGGGTGCCTGTAACGAGGCAGTTTGAAAAGTCGATGCGTCACGTTCGCTGTGCTTTAGATAAGATCAGAGACATTCTGTTTGTTAGCTCGTGTGAAGCAACACTTAAGATTTGGACATTTTACAGGACGGGGAAACAAACAAGTCCTCGACTTGCTCCCAGGTTTTGAAGGATTTCAAAAAGGAAAAAAGAAAAATGAATTCCATACGTGCTGACGAGTTTTTCCCACGGTGACAAACAGTCAAACCAGTCATCAGGAATTCAGGAACAGAGAAAGTCTAAAGGGTATAAAAATATGACTGACTACAACAACTCAAGAATAATAGGAGCCAACTGGCCTGAAGGGAAGGCAGGGGCAGTTTTCAGTTTCATGCGAGTCTATCGATTGATGCTTTACTCCTGAGGCGTTTTCTGCTTTTACACGGTGCAATGACAAGCGCAGTGAGCAGCTTTATTTATTTATTTTTCACACGTTCCCGGTGGTTTGAAATTTCACGAGGCCCGTGCTGTGACCTTATTTCAGTTCTGGTGCGATCCGTAGAAAACAGCTGAGTGCTGCAGTAGTTATTGAATTTGAAATTAAAGGGTTTTATCTTTATTACAGTAATAAAACTGTAAAGGAAAAAACAAGGAGGGGTTTTACGACACTGCAGCCAGCGGTCGTGTAGTTTAGCTTAGCACAGAGAGTAGAAAGAGCTAGCCTGGCTCTATCTGCTCTGTCTAAAGCTAACAAGAGTGTTTGCATGTCACTCTGCAAAAGTAACTAAAGTTAGAAGAGGTCCAACTAACTTCTACTCTTCATGCTAACTTAATTGCTTTCTACAGAGACTGTAAACAAAAAATGGACACGGCTAATATGACATCAGCCGTTTCTTTGTAAATGTCGACTACAACGTTTCAGTTTCAGTCGTCTGGCAGTTGCCATCCCGTGTTTTGGAAAAAATAGCTGTTGTGATGGAAATTGAAATTGTCTGTAGAGAGCAAATGTTTTCACTCCTGGCTGTTTTAATGTGGGAGTCTGAAGCCTAAGCAGTGACACGAGGATCTGTATTTTTGATGGCTGCACTGAGGACGTCAAAACAAGAAAACAAGCCGACTTCAGAGAAGCAGGAGTGACTGCTTGGCCTTCGGGTCTCCAGTTGTCCATAACCTCCATAACCAAAGTATAATCCAGGCATAAGTGGACTGACTCGCTTTTGGGGCCAGACTCAAGTGGCCTCTTGAGAAACTTCAGGTTTTGTTGCTTTGCGCTGGTTTTACTTTCCAGCCTGGGGGTTTACTGCTTGGTCTCCTCCAGCTTCATATGCTGTGCACCATGAGACTGAGAGATCGTGATTAAGAACCAAGTTGACTGAAACTAGACGGACTCGATCAGATAATCATAAATGCAGCGGTAAATGTGAGCTGTTCTTATATGTGCTTGACGAATGTTTGGCTAGAAAATAGCCAGAGTGGATACAGCTCAAGTTAAAATTCTGTGCATATTTTGTTATTTTCTGTTTGACAGACCCAGGTGCATCCTGGGTAAATCCTCCTCCCCCACAGTGCAAAAGCAACAGTAAAGGCACCTCCTCTTTTTATTCTGCCAGAGAGTTTGAAAGTAGAGTAAAGCAGAGGCGAGCGACAGTAAACAGCTGGAGATGATGGGGCTGGGGGCTTAGCATTATGGGGCTGCTGGTATGGGCCACTGTATCCATGGTAGCCAAGGTTTCTGGGCTGGGATCGAGACAGACAGGCTGCCTGTGAAAGATCAAGGAACCGCGTCTTTATGAACCTCGCAGTTACAGTAGCTGCCGTCCTGCTGCTGACTGCCTTTATGTTTAATTACTGCACAGATGGAGAAAGCTCAGATTTCCAGCTTGTTAAACACACTCCTTCCCCAGACCCTTGTTGACTTTCTCTCTCACACACCCAAGAAAGGAGGAGGGGGGCAAACACAAACGTATGCACAAACTGAAGGAGAGGAGGAGATAAGCGAGTAAGACCAGGAGAAGCAAAGCTATATTTTCCAGCGCTTGGCAGCCGAGTCTAACGCCTGCCTAAAAATACGTTGCTCCAAAGTTTTCAACTTTCAGCCGGGGTTAGAGAGAAGAATACTGTGTTTCTGCAAGTGTGTGTGTTTGTTTCCTCCCAGCAGTCTGGTGAGACTTTACACATTGCTGGCATTGCCCTTGCTAGTAAAAACCAGCCGTCCTCACTCTAATTTGGGAGGAATGAAGGTGTGGCTTGCTTTCCCATTAGTAAAGATTTGTTAATGTCGCCTTGTGGTTTGCGTGGCCTGTATGGGATTACCAGCCGTGCTGTGTCTTTCTTTTTCTTTTTTGTCACCACCTACTGCAGTTTGTTGCCCTGTGCATTTCCACCAGATGTGACTAACCGCAGACTTCAAGGCCAAGCCAGAACCCACTGTGGATGGGGGAAGAGTGTTTGTAAAGGCTCGTGTTTGTTCTGGGAAAGGGAGTAAGAGCCTGTGACGTTCACAGACGGGTTTAAAACACGCAGAACTAAACGCGTGTAATTTTGTTTAGACTCGTTTATTTAGTGCGTCTTTTGGGAAATGATAAGCTGGATGGCATCCGGGGGGACAGCCTGGTCCGTCGTTGGTGCCAGACTACAGGCAGACAACACGTAACTGGATCCCGCTCTCTCACCACTGAACTGTAATAGCCTTGAAATGCCTGTTATGTTGCCTGAGCCTTTGCCCCCCCCACAATTCAGCTTTTTAACGGCTTTAACCGACGGTCTTGTGAGGTGGGCATGGCTCTCTGTGATAGGGTACACCTGGAGAGGTCAGAGGTCACCGAGGGACTCCTTGGTGGTTTCTCTTCATCCCCAAACAGCTGCTGTGAAATGGAAAGGTCACGGTGGGATCGGGGAGGAGGACAGCAGAGGCCTCAGTCACTCAATACTAATGTTTTATTAATGCCTTGCTGTGAGGGCCACCAGGAGCACGGGCTGAATGAAGCTTTTATTGTGGCATCTGTGTACAACAAGGCCCGCCCCCCCAGCTCACGCACACGTGCACGTACAGTCAGAGTTAGCACGTGCACGCACACTTGGTCTCGGGTCCCTCGAGTAATCAATCTGCCACATTACAGCCCTCAGCACAAATGCTGAAATTTGCATAAACCTAATGGTGTTTTTATTGGTCTTTTCTCCACGCTGGGACTAACAAAAGGAGAAAAGGGAAGACGATGCTTAAAATGGCTGAATAATCACCCAGACTAATTCGATTAGACCCTTAAAAAGAGACGAGCTGTCATACAGTTACAGCGGCCCCCCTCAGAGAGCCAGCTGGGGAAGGAAACAGTGTGTCTGCCTGGTAATTAATCCAAATTGCGTAATATTTGCTGAAGTGGTGCTGAAAGTGAGGCTCGTCCAGTCACAGAGATGCTCTTTGTTTCTGCAGCGATTCATCAGGCGCGCCTCATTATGCTTTAGAGCCGTACCAAGATGCCTGTAAGCCGGAGCTCATTCCCAGAGTCCTTCACGCATCCCTGAAAACAATGCAAACTCATGTAAATGAAGTGACTGCGATTCATGCATCGGTCAATACGCTGCAGTTTCAGGTGGTCATTAGTAAACATGGCACAGACCTTGTTGCACACAGGGGACAGCTAAAGAAAGGACTGGGCTAAAGAAAGGACTGGCTTTGGTTCGTTGGGCTTCTAGAAGATGCAGATGTGGGTTTTAGTTAAATGCAGCTTTTGCAACATGCCAGGTGTCATTCTGTGAGCCGCTCCTCTCCAGGTGTCTCAAACTGGACGTTGTGTAATTTCACGAGACAAGCTTTTGTGAAAACATGAGGCGAACCTGGCAGATCCAAGCAGAGCAGCATTTAGTCCCAGCCCATCTGTTTGGTCTGCAGAGGCACGCAGCAGTTGCTCCTGATTGGACGCACACAGCGCACCTGGATAATTCCTGGGTTACAGCTGTGTCTAATGAAGAGCCGTACTTTGAAATGTGGGCGAAAGGTGAACGCTGTAAACGATGCAGCACGGTGTTGCGCAAAACTGACCTTGATGTGACAGGTAACAAGGAAGTGACGGTCTGGAGTTCATCCAAGGTGACAGTGAGCTAAAGTTTGGTCATGTGAGACGAGGATATTATCTCTCAGTGGATGAACTAACCACGGCAGTACATTACCTCTTTGTTGCTTTGGTGTCTTTAAGCACTTGGTGAATGTTCTTCACTGTCTGGGCCGCGGTTCAGCTCGTCGTACCCTGGACGTGACGGCCTGATGCCGCAGTTCTTATGAAGCTTTGATAAACAGAGCTGTCACGGTCTGAGCAAAGTGGCGGCGTGTTTGGGTTTCATCATCTGCACAGCAACCGGTGCTGCCGGTGAGCCATGCACATGTGCACTGACAGAGAAAGCAGAGGCCTAAAGCTGCATGCGATGCAATGAGTGCTGCTGTTCTTGCTTTTCAAGGCAGGATGAGCTAAGCTAGCTGAGGAGCCTAGCTGTAGAGTCTTACTGAACCATGAACAGGTAAAATTGGAATGATATGATTATTTGCAATAAAGCCAAAAAAAGATAAAATAGTGGTTACAATTTAACAAAGCCAAGGTTTGTGTATATACAGTGTGTGTGCCAGTAATCACTGCAAGCTTCAGGCTGTTCAAATGCTCGACGGACGGCTTTCTCTTCCACGCTTGGAGCTCCACCCACCTGCTGTTTTAACATCTTCCGCTTGTGAAAAGCAGCCAATCACAGACGACTCATTTCACAAGGCAAAACTCCTCTGACAGAGTTCAAGAATAAATATCAGGAGGTGGAACGCAGCATAACAATAAAGCTCCTTTTCAAAGGAAGCTTTTATAGAGATTTGGAAATGTCACCGGCACGTCTGCTGCAGTGGTAGAATCAGCACGCTCGCAGCGATAAACAACTAGAGCCTGAACAGCTCCAGCCTATCACAGCAATCAAGAGTTTAAACGTGCAAACAAATATTCTCCAACTGTGTCTGACTGTTACGCTTCAGGCAAAGTATTCACAACCGTCACAGATGTGCGTGGATCAGTGAAGGCTTCTGAAGTATCATCGGGCTTTGTCAGCCGTGGAAATTAGAGTCTTTAGGTTATTCAAACAAACCCCCAGCAGAGCCCGAGTACGAACTCGCTGCCTCACGCTGCAGGCGGGTTATTAGTATCTCTGCAAATGTGCAGTATGCAAACCACCAGGTTCAGGTTTCTGTCCAGCGTCCCAAACATCCAGAGGACGACTTCCTCATACCGCCACGAGAGGAAAATTAGACAGTGAGGTTGCAGAGGAATATGAGATTCCAAAGAATTCATTACAGTGTTTGTATTTTTAAAAAATGCAGCTTGCAGATGCAGGAATTGCAGCATAAAGCCTCCTATCAGGATAAAGCAGATGGTTTTTGGAATATGTGCTTTTTATCTGAGTTCACTGAAGCTTATTTTCACTCACAGGTCCCAACTTCTGCACCCTCAGATATTCATCACTAAGCCACATAAATGGTTAAATGTTGCTGCGTTCAGAGGTGTTATTAATGCTCTGTGGCCAAAGCCTGATAAAACAGCACAGTGATAAGCTGCTGTGTAGCCTGGAGGTCTCTGCCTTCCTCTCCCTGAGAACGTCCAGGCCCTCTGGTCATGTGCCCGGCGTTCTCATACAGGGTCCTTGTACAGCAGAGTTCACGGGACCAGCACATTAATCCCTCTCTGTCTTTTTCCCTCAGATGAGCCTCAGAGTCTGGTATGCAGGAATGTGCCCCCCCTCGGCGGCTCCGAGGAGGAGGAAGAGGAAGAGGAGGGGGTTTTGCGTGTTCCCGTCGTTTCTCCATCCAGACTGATTCACATTATCTCCAACTGCACATGAGCGAAGGCCTGGAAACAGCACAGAGACTTTTGCTTTTTTACCCGATGTGTTTACTCGTGCTTCTTGTGTAACTTTGCCGTGTTGTCCCCGCGTCTGAAGTGGACTCGCTGGTGCGTGTCCAGCAGGGCCTTGTGAGCACGTCTCTCTCTCTGTAGCTGCTGTCGCTCTGTCAGCCCTGCACTGCTCGTCCGGAGACGTGCATCCTCTCACCAGTGCATCACCGCTCTAACTGACACTTTAGCTTGTTTCACCGCGAAGAAGGAAGTTGAGATGTCCCTCTTTGTCCCCGCCCACTCCTGACACTGTTTACTCAGGTGTAATTTATTCAGACTGAATTAGACCTTTGCTGCGGCCGGCATGTGCAGAGGGAGAGGAGACGTGTGTATGATTTTGTGAACAGAAACGATCTTCCTGTCTGTGTTTTTAGAAGTTGGACTTGGGCTTCCCTCAATCTTGCTGAGCTAAATTTGTATCCTCTTCCTAACTGAAAATACAAGCTCGCAAAAAAAGGAAGAAAACAGAGGGAACGTGGCCCATCACGACTTGAAGGAGACACTCGTCTGTGTCGGCTTTCAGATGATGATTTCTGTCTGTTCTTATCTGTCTCAGGGTCATGTGTACTTGCTGAAGGAAGGGTTACATCTTTTGTTATCGCTCGTCTGAAAACAAATTTCATTCTAGTGAATGTACTTTTTTTTTTGTGATACAAACTCTTCTTTATGTCGTTTTGCCAAGTGGAAAATGTCTGATCGTGCTTAAAAGCGTCGGTCATATCTGAAACAGAAATGTTGCCAAAACCTGAATATCTAACTTTAGTGTTGTTATGGATTTAAATAACAAAACTTAGTGTGATAGCCTTGTAGCTGCAATAGTGATTTTTTCTTTCCGTGTCTACAGAAGTCTTTGGTGTGTATAGTTTTGTACATTTGCCTCGTAATTCATTTGTAGAAGGCTTTAAATTTGCACAACTCTCTTAATTGTCTTAATTTTGTATCTTTTGTCTTAACCCGGTCGGGTAGTGTGAGTAATCGAAGCCTTTTTGTAGCAAATCGTCAAAAATATGTTAATTTGCTCTCTGTGCAAGTCTCCGATGTATGGCAGTATACTCCAGATATACTGATATATTAAGCTATTACTGAAACAGTCTGTTACTACTTGTTCTATAGTTTGTTACTTTTCAATAAATGTCATCTTGTTGGACTCGTGCTCGTCCTCTGTGGAGTTCAGCAGCTGTACGATCACACAGGTGCTTCAGATAGTTTCCAAATGCAGGTTCGGAGCGCTTTTGGTATTTTACCAGCAACTGCTTCCTGCTCTCTGTGCACCGAGGAGTCGCTCAGATTAACTGCTCATGTTTGATCTCTTTGACAATATCACGCGTCAGGATCACATGGTATGTGAAGCAGAGAAGAAAACCCTTCTAAAATCACCATCAGAACGCTCAGATCTTTAAAATATACCCTGATGATTCTCACCAGCAGTCAGGAGATGCTCCTCCTGTGACAAACAGTGCAGTCGGGGCGTTGGGTGGGAGGAAGTGGGGCTGGCACGTTTGCGTAGAAGAGGGAGGAGAACCACCAGAGAGGAATGTACCCACGCTCAATGAGTGCTGCCTGCAGCTCGAGGTTTGTAACAAACCTGCAGGATTTCCACTTCTGAGGTGTTTAAACAGTCGGGCAGCAGGGCTTTGACTTGTGCTTTAAAAGATAACAAAGTTTAAAGAGGACATTTAGAAAACTGTCACAGGAACGATAGACTTGACTGTTAACTCTGTAAAATAGCTCCACCACACACCCTGATATATGTACTTTTTAAAAAAGGAATTACTGCACAATGACAGATTTTAAGTTAGACATAGATCAACTAGATCAGAACAGAAAATACATGTTTCTCACACACACACACACACACATACCTGTCATTAAAACAAAAACATTGCAATTGCATTATTGGATAGCCCTGCGACAGACTGGCGACCTGTCCGCGGTGTACCCCGCCTCTCGCCCTATGACAGCTGGGATAGGCTCCAGCGCCCCCCGCGACCTTGAAAAAGGATAAGCGGAAGCGAATGGATGGATGGATTATTGGATAACCTGCACTCGTGAATCAAGCATTCAAACAGGGACAGTGTTTTCGTTTTGGCTTTTTGGACACAGAGACTGTAGTTGTCACAGTGCGATGGCATCAGACTCCTGATCTCACAAACACAAAGTTAGAGAAAAAAGTGGAAAATCTCAGATCACAGTCCAGCTCGTCCAAGCTTCCTCCCCAGCTCTCACTCTCTGTCCTCTGGCTGCAGAATAACACACTGACTCTCAGTTTAGACCGTCACTATTTTCATCCCCTTCTGTTTTTCTTTCTGTTTTCTCCTCGCCTCGGCCTCAGTGGAGATGAAATGAGCTACCCTGACAATGCTTGAGAACGACAGATGGATGAAGACATCAGTGAGTGCGCCTGTGTTTGCCTGAGAGTGTCAGACACAAAGAGGGAGCTGGGAAAACAGATCGTCTGAAGGTTTTTATTTTCTTAGCATTGACTTCTTGTCTGCATAGTTCTAAATGTCTAAAAGGTTGATAAAAAAAATCCAAAAGACTCTCTGTACACCAACATGTTCAGTCTTTGCCTAACGCGAGTGACATAATGCAACAGCGTCGTTAAAATATTCCAAAGACAGACGAAGAAACTTCAAAGTGTGCTGTTACTGCTCAGCAGTGCACTGAGTGCTGTTAATTGGATGTAAGCAAAGAAAAATGTGCCTCTGCAGCCGTTGCATCGTGGCTGTAACGGGCCGTGTCCAGTCAAGCATGTGCACACGTTTGTGCCACTGTGGGTAAGAGATTCATCAAAAGGTTAATTTATGAATTTTTGGAAACAATGCAAAGGCGCATTAAAAATGAAACGGCCTCTCTGAAAGGAGGCCTGGCACCATGAGCCGGTCGGTCAGTGGCTCCTATTGTGATGCTAACAGAACTTGCCGACAACACAATTAAACCACGGCGAATAAATAGACGTTTCAAAGTCCGCTGGACACAAAAGAACCTCAGACAGAGACACACACACACACACTGGGAAAGGGGGATGGAAGGTTGGATGAGCTGTCATGACTGGATTGGAGGATATGTGGAGTCTCTGTTTATGTGTGTGTGGTTTTTGTGCACATATGCATTTATGCTTCATCCTCATGTGTGTCTGTGGTCGTGTGTTTGTGTGTGAAGCGGGGGGTTGTTGTGAACCCATAAGAAAAGGAGCAGTGAGGTGGAACGGACAGAGACGTTGCACTCTGCCTCACTCACCCAAATATTGGCATGCGTGCGCTGGCCTGAGACCCCCTCAGCTGGGGGCCGCGCCTGCTTTGGACAGGAACAAAAGGAGACGCCTTGATGACGCGTCGGCAGGAGGAAGCCCGATCGATGGATCAATAAAGGCCTTCTGGGCAGCTCAGATCTGAGCCGAGAGTAAAGGGGCTTTAATTCTGAATTTTAAACGCTACAGAGGGGAATAAATCAAGGCTATCGGTCTGCATCAAGATTGTTCAAGTGCTTAAATCTTCATCTTAAGATGCTTCAAGGCTTCCTATGATCTCGAGATATTAACGTGAACGGCTCCATTATAGCTCACCTGGTTTAGGTGGCCTGGGTTTGATGTCATTTCCTCTCACTCTCTCCCTGTTTTCCAGTCTACTGTCCGCTCTGTCCTGTCAAATAACATTTAACATGATCCCCCAACTTGCATACAAAAACTTGCAATCGTTTATAAGAAAAGTTACAAATATGTGGTCCAAGTGCAGACGCACAGGGGAGTTTGCAGACTGCATGTCTGCATGTGGAAGTTTGTCAGGACTGAAAAAATCAGCAGGCGAGTCGAACTGCAGAAGGGAGGAAACGTCCCTCCTTCACTCTTACATAAGTCTCCCTGGTTGCACAGGCACAAATCAATCTTCATCAACCGATGCCCCGCCTCACTGTCTACCTCGTTTTACTACTGAGAAAATGACCACAAGCCTGTCCAGCCTGTAAGAGTATACAATTACCAAACAATGCCGTCCCCCGTCTCTGTGCCGTCTCTGCTACTGGTGTCAAATTTGTCCTTCTGTCTCCCCCCTGTTATCCCCCCCTCCCCCCTCCATAGCTGCGGGCATCTCTGCTGGCAGCCGCTCCACGGCTTCAGAGCTGGCTGGGTAAGCAAATGAGGAGTAAACAGAGTGTGAGACAGTTAGACAGCCAGTCAGACAGTCTAACCACTGGAGCGAATGCAGGGGTTGTCTCGTCTCTGCTTTCTGTGTGTGTGTGTGTGTGTGTGTGTGTGTGTGTGTGTGTGTGTGTGTGTGTGTGTGTGTGTGTGTGTGTGTGTGTGTGTGTGTGTGTGTGTGTGTGTGTGTGTGTGTGTGAGGGGCTCTGAGGAGCTGACAGGTCGGCTAGCACCAAGCAAGGCAGAACTGAATCTCCTGAGTTAAATGTGTGCTGGCAGCAGACTGAGCCATATGCAGAGTGTTGTGTGTTTGGAATTTAAAGTAAATATACATTAAAAAACAGGACATTTGATTTAACGAGGTGGAATTTAGTCTTAAAACTAGAGGTGGTCTGATACCAGTACCGATATTGGTACCAATATGAAATGGGGAATAAAAACATGTACAGTGGAATTACGAAGACCCCATTTCACGATAAATTCAAGTTAGGAAGGCTGAACTCTGATTGGCTGAGCCTACAATGCCCACAATCATGTGACAACCCCTTGGCTTCCGTACTTGCGCTTCGCTGTTCCACTTGAACGATGTATTGTTGTTCTAGTTAACAATTAGCCAATTAGACAACAATTAGAAAATGTGACGTCATTCAGGGGTAAAACCGCAAAGAATTCTGGGAACTCGTGGCAAGCGGTACTAGCGCACGCAGGCTTTCAATCGAAATCAGTCACACAGCGATAAAAAGAAACACAAAAATGTCAAGAAGCTGTTGTATTATTAACTGCAATAGCCGGTCGCATGACAGCCACAGGAAGCCGACGGGTAAAGAGATCGGTTGTTATCGGATTATGTCGTTGAAGAGAAATTGTTCGAGCCATGTTTCCGAAGTAACAAAGACACAACGGATGGTCTGGATTGCAGCCATTCAAAGATCAAATATAACGTCCCAGAACCCTCCAGCTCACAGGTTAGTCTGCTCCAAGCATTTACACGAAGGTCAGTCTGCTGTTGTAGTTAATACGTCATTTTTCTTAACATAATTGGTGATATAGGTTACAAGCAAGTCTGGCGCTGAACAGAAATTGTCGCGCTATGCTCCTTTATCTATTGTGCATAAATAGTGAATTGTCCTGACACAATATTGCGTTTCGCTTCTGTTATTATGGTACATTGACAAAAACATATACTTTTATTCACAGGATAAAACAGGTTTTTTGTATCACTAATTGCCCAGTACGATTACAGCATACAGTATTATTGTCACTGCTACATTTCTGTGATGCTACCAGAAATTATTTCCACTACTAATTAATTACCGTTGAGCTCAAAGGTCCTATTAATAAACGGTTAAGGAATGTGTATTTATGACGACGATTTGTGAGACTGGTAAACTTATGATACGTACGATGGTCTTTACTTTCTACACGGTGCATTTCAAGGTCCTGCACCCATCCGTCGGTAAACTGTACCTGGGCTTGTTGCAGTGACCTGAAGTTACTAAACTTCATGAGTGTGTGCACTCACTCCAAGAAGCGTATGATTATAAATCTGAGCGTGGTGAAAGTTGGGCACTCTGTCCACTCTGTGTGCTCGTAAGGGTCTGACCCTTTCACTCCTTTGATTTTTTTCCTCGTATCTTTTCTTTGACTTTTCATCAAGTCTGTCTTTGTACGGACCGGCATTGTTTCCTTCGTTTTGTACAGAACCTTTTTGGGGGGCAAAGAAAAAGCAAGAAGGTATTGGAACCAAGAATGAATGTTTTGCGGCGCTGCAAATACTTGCGTTTGATGCATTGCTTTCATTGTTTTGCCACTAGTACCCGGCATGCAATGCACGAAAGTCACGTGGTCTGTCAATCTATCGTACAGCATCGCCTCACTCAAAAGGCGCGATGGGTGCTTCGACTTACAAAAGACCCTCGGGAACAAATTCATGTCGTAAGTCGGTGTTTCCACCTGAAACATGCACTATGAACAACATCTACAGCTGTTTGTGTGTACTTCGAAATCACAGTGATCATTATTGTTGTGAGTTAAAAGTATCACTATCGCTGTTATTGGTAACGGCTTGTTATTTACTCCTACATTTAAGCTTTTATTACCTCCAGTCTGCAGCTTTGTGAAAGCTTTGATTTCATTGCATTTTTAGGTAGACTTTAATGAAATCCAATACAGGTGTTCTGCCATGACGTTCAGGAAGCCTGTAATCAGCTTTGTCCTCCAACGCTTCTATAAATGGAAAGAACAATAAAAAGTAAACACCTATGCGTGCAGTGTTGTTTGGCACCTTTAATTAAGATCTCAGTGACAAACACACATGCTGTGCAGCTGAACTTATGCATGCGTGACATTGGAAAAACTGCATTCACATGTATGAACATTTCACTCTGCGCCTGTTCCTGTAGACTTCTGCAACCTTTGACCCTCCCTCTCTCACTTTCTCTCCACCAGATTAATTTCTGAGTGCAGCGAGGAGCTGTGGCTGTGAAGGAGAGAGAGAGGGAGATGTGAGCATTGTGATGGAAGCATCCAGACTTGCTACAGAAATAGCTGTTTACACAATGCAGTAATTACCCAGTAAACTGCAGGGGAACGAGAGGAGGAGGACACAGCCCATCAAAGCTTTCAGGTCTTTGATGGGCTTCATATATTTGCTTCCTTGCACTCAGGCTCGAGCTCCACCAAACAAGCATCTTGCGTTTTACTGCTATTTGCCTGCAGATTCAAATTTCAAGTCGTCATGACGATAACGACCCCTGATTGTGGGTTGGTCCAGACTAAATGGTACTAAGTGCTGCACTTACTGCAAGTACAACTTTGGGGTGCTGTATACATACTCAAGTATTTCCATTTCCTGCTTGTGCTTCTACTTGGCTCCATATGGCAGGAAAATGTTACACTTTTTATTCCTCTGCATTTATCTAACTGATGATCTATAAATAAAAAGTCAAAGTTTATTATGTAGCACATTTAAAAGGCTAGTGTACATCAAAGTGCTTCACATGAAACCGCAGTGCGGGCAGAACAAAGAACAAATAGTACAATTATACTTAAAACTGCATTAACACGGCGTGCTGCAGGCCGAATGAACGTCACACTAATTTGAAAAAAGCTAAGTTAAACTAGTGTGTTTTTAAACGGGATTTGAACGATTGAATTGATTCCGATGTCCTGATGTCAACTGGGAGATTATTCCAGAGTCTAATGGCAAATGCACGGTCACCTCTGGTTTTTAAACGAGACCTTGGTTGCATTAGGAGCAGTTGGCTGGAGGATCTTAGTGCTCTCTAAAAAAGACATTTGTCCAGAGCTGCAGAGGCCCTGGAGCAAAACCTTAACTCTAGCCGATCTTCTGACGAGGCGCGACGCAGGGTTCACCCTGGACACGTCAGCGAGCTGTTGCAGATATTTAAGAGTTTGGCTTCTGCAAAGCTGTCTTTATACGGCACTCATGCTGCTGGCACGTGCAGCAGAGTGACGGGTCCTCTGAGAGCTTCTTCAGTGGTTTAACTGCACAAAACAGCAAAACTGAGAAAAGTGCAAAAACTTTCATTGATGTTTTTCAGCTTTTCTCCTTCAAAAAATATGATTTCAAGCAAAGGTTCTGTATAAAATGGGATATTAACAAAATATTTGCGTGCCTCTCTAAAAAAAAATAAATCAATAGAAGTATTTTATAGATTTTTCTCCTCCGCTTTGAAGACAAAGGTGGGAGGACCATGTGAAGTGTGTGCGTTGGCAGAGGAGCGGTATGCAGTCACATCACAAAGTCAACACGGGGACAATTTCATTCACAGGAAAAAACACACAATGGCTTCATCCGCCGATCGTAGCCGATGAGCAAAGACCGTGGGCAGAGCGGAGTCGAGCCAGCGGACATTCCAGGCAAGCCGGGCATTTTTGGATTCGTGTGGTACAAAAAGATGCCTTTCTCTTCCTCTACCAACTAAAAACACTCCCAAGCTCCTTCTTTTATCTCATGCACTGAGATTTTATTTCATGTAATTGCCATTTCCTCTGAGTCTCATTAATAAAACAGACATGAATTCCCAGTCGGCACGGAGCCAGGCTCAAGGAGGGGGTTGCTCAAGGTTGGGTTGGCATGGAAGGGGTTGATAGGTTGCCCGAGGTGACAAATTTATGCTCACACACATAAAAACACACACGCAGCCTCTCCAATCAGAAGCCCCCTTTTGCTCAGAGAGACGGGCATCAAAAGCATCGTCCACAGCCTGATGAAGGCCTCGGAGCTGCAGCGTGGCAGATTTAAACCCGCCCTCTCTCACACACACGCCGCAGAAAGTCCCACCCAAACAGAACTATGAAAACAAACCACAAGTGTGCGTGCGCGCTCGAGGCGACCCCTTCTGCTGAGCCGTGTCTGGCTGACCACTCCGGATGAGACGTGACACCGAGGATGAAAAATACAATAGAGACACTCAGATGTGTCAGCAGCATCTGTCTGCGTCTGGGCCTGACGTGTGTCGTCCTCCCTCCTCATTCACAGCAGAGCGCAGAGGCTTATACAAAACTAATGGAGCAGACACGCTGCATTAACACTCTCATGGATGTATGCACACATATAGAGACAGACAAACAAGTGTGAGTGCAGAAGGTGCCATGTGGCAGCTTCATGACCTGCATCTCATCTCAGACCCCTCGAATTCCCCCGAGAAGCTCGCTCTGCTTTTGATATACAAAAATAATTTTCCCAGTCAGGAGGAAAGTCAGGAGGAAAGGCCCGGCGGAGGCCGGGCGCTGCAAGCAAGCAAACCGCTGAATGATTCATGACAAATCTCACTGTAGCTGGGCGCGTTGTTCAAGGAGGAAACTGAACTGACGAGGTTACGTTCAAAGAAGGCGAGGACCCAGCTGCTGCTCTCTGATTGGTTACACACACCATTTCCCAAAGGGCCGAGGGGAGGAATAAAGAGCAGGGAGAGGTTTTCTTTACTAACAATAGAGCAGTCTGCCTTTGTGTGGAACAGGTTCGGGTGCAAGTTACAGTAGATGACCGAGCCGAGTGACAGTAAGGTGTGATCCTGCTTAATGCAAATGAAATAAGATCCGTGGATCAAAAGAGACACTGTGTGATTTAAAGTACACTGTTCATGCGTCTGCACCATGAAGAGTGGTTTCACAGCAGACAGTGTCGCCTCTGTTGCATCAGGTAAATTCAGAGGTGATGAAAACCTCGGGACACTCACAGCTGTGTTAACTGTCGAGTAGGAGATACTTGGTGGCGTCTGCCTGGAAACTGAACTTTGTCTTGTTTGTCTAATAGAAGTGAAGCTTATGGTTAAGTTAAGATCTGTAATCAGTCATCAGCCTGCTTTCCTGGGTGTTCGGCTGCTTTTGTTACCGCTTTCAATACCGACGTCATTATTCTAGTCCAATCATCTTCACGCCCACCTTCTTTGAACCAATCAGGCGCCGCTTCTCATGGTTTAAATCTGTGCCCTCCATCATCCACCTCTTCATCTTCACCACCACATCAGCGTCTAGACTCCGGGTGGTCCTGCCTTAAACCCTGTCGGCACCATGATGGTGACACGCTAGCATCACACAGCTGCAGACTTGTGGGTTGACCTTACACCTTCTGTTGAAATCAGTTTTCTGTGGAGGCCATTTAAGTAAACTCACTGTTCAAGAACCCAGTTTGACATCATCTCAGCTTTGTGACACGCCGGCGTCAGCAGACATGGCAGAGTGTTGCATTTAAACAACACGTAATCAGTACTCGGGGATCCAGCTGCGCTCCTGCTGTTTATGTCAAATTCCGACCCCACCATCCCAAGTCGAGACTCATCAGAGCGGGCGACTTTTTCCAAGCTTCTATTTTGTCTAATTCTGGTGAGCCTGAGGGAAATCAGTGTCCTGCTCTGAGCTGACAGGTGTGGTCTTCCGCGTTGTGCATTCAGAGATTCTCTTCTGCATATCTTGGCTGTGACGAGCGGTTATTAGAGCCACTGTTGCTTTCCTAACAGCTCCAACAGTCGGGAGATTCGCTTCTCACATCTGGCATCAACAAGGCATTTAAACCCAGAGGACCGCTGATCACGGATCGATGCTACCAGTGCTTAAAGTAGCTGAAATCAGCTGCTCGTGATTTGAAATGGATGTTTAACACTTGCAGGAGAAACCACACTTTGATTGCTTTTCTTTTCAACATAAGAAGGAAACCTTTTAATGAACTCATCTGCTAAATTTTCTTTTGCCTATAAAGAATAGGGAATACTTTTGAAGGTTGAAGTCAGCAGCAATGCGAGGCATGACTTTGCTAATGTTTAACTTCAATATCCTGATCTAACCTTAGCCAAACTGCTTTTATTACCTGAAGCAAACTGTGTACACCCACATGCAGCTCCATCCCTCAAACATGGGTGCAGTGGCTGAACATAGGCGAACAGCTCAGGTGCTCGCAGGAACTGATATGCAGGTGTGATGTGTTACTGGGGCTGAGTTTGGGGGGTTTTGCATTATTTCGAGTCTCAGGGCCCGTTCACACTTTTTCAGTCATGGTCTCAGCTTTGTGACAACTTTCCTCATTGGATTTGTAGAACTGCAGGGATGCAACTCTATAGAGGTAATTGCTGCAGTACTACTGAGTAATTATATAAACAGACTTTTAGCAACAAAATAATTTTCCCTGCGTGCAGGAAATCCACCCGGCTTTGTCCTAGTCTGGTGTTTGCCGTTACAGCAGTTAGTGGCCTTTTGGTCTTTTGGCAGCGTCTGCCCATCTCCACTCCCCCACTCCACCCGCCTTCCCCTCATCAGCAACAGCCGCCAGACAGCCAACCGATCCTGCCAGCTCTGGTGGGAGGCTGGCGACTGCTCCGTTCCAGCTCCTAAATCAGAGAGGCTGTGTTTAGATCCCCCGTGTAGAGCTGAGCTGCACTCGCACCGGGAGCGCCGCTGTCTTCAGGGTGAACGAAGGACGATGCAATTATTCTCTCCTGTTTATCCTTCAGATTTACGAGCCTGTTTAAATCCTCACCTTCTAGTTACATTTATAAAAGACTATGAAACCAAACCCAGAGACCTGCTTCTGAACGCAGAGACGTACTCAAAGAAAATCTCAAATAACACCATCAGCAGGACACAAAGGCAGCTCATATAGACAAAGGAAACAGCTTTCGTTTGCTTTGATGGTCCGACTGGAGTGAAGTGCACCGCCTCAGGCTGCAATCTTCGAAACAACAAATCCTCACGCAGAGTTTAAGTGCACCATCAACAAAAGTGCATCTTGTTCACCTGATGTGTACCTGGTGAGAGAATCTCTCAGCCTTTTGATTCGTTGCACATCACTCTGTGCGCAGAAGGGTTCCTTCAGGCATTAAGGTTCCCTTTTACCCTACATATACATGCATGCAGCCATTTACTTGGAAACATGACACATGCTCTCCAGACTTTCAAAAACAACTTTGATAATGGCGAGAAACTTTTACACAAAGCCCCCGGGTCTTTCCAGGGAGAGACTTCGCTTCTTAAATTGCCCACATCTTCACATTCTGACATGAAGGAGGTTTTCCATGCTTGCTGCCAGGAGGCTAATTTGCCTTGGCACCACGAGCATTGGACTACCAGAAAATGTGTTTGAATAAGTGCGTGTGTGCGCGTGTGCGTGGATGGGGGAAGTTCTTTTTAATTCTTTGAAATGCCACAGAGACCTCCCGGCCACCCGCATCAGCCCTGAACAACACTGCATCCTGAAGCACTGATGGAAAAAAGCTGCGAACAGAGAATCACCTTGTAAAATGTTGAAAGGCTCTTTATTGGCTATGAAACAACTGCAAACTGATCAGCTTTGAGAAGTGGGAGCAACAGAATGCAGTTTGGCACCGACGTGATGGAAGAGAAGGCTTCAATCACTGAATCACTCATTTCAGCTTATTCATAGAGCCCAGCATACAGACTAACAATAAGACAGCACAAAGATGAGCTCATCCAACAGATTTACTAAGCACACCTGTTCAACTGCATGTTAGAGGAATAACATCCAATCAGCCAATCACATGGCAGCACCTCAGTGCACTGGGATATGTAGACTTGGGCCTGAATCTGCTGATCGGGGATTTTCCAAACAGAATCGTCCGAAAACTGGTGAGAAGAAGAGAAAATATGCAAGCGAGCAAACAGCAGTTTATTGTTGCCGACCATGACCATGATCAAATCATCTCACGCTGCTTTCTTTAGCATGAACTTAGCATGAATGTACTGTAGCCTCTAACAGAGCACCTTTGGGCTGCGGTGAAACAAACTAATGTGCAGCAGCTGTGAGATGCTGTCAGCATGGAGCAAAGTCTCATTGGGACTCCTCGTTGAATCAGTAACACAAAGAACGAAGAACCAGCAGGGTGGATCTAATAATGTTTGAAGTTGATTTTGTTCATCTGGACGTCAGGTTTTTGTGAGCGGGAGAAACCTTCAACCACGGTCTCATGTTTCACCCACTGAAACGTCCAGATGACCAAATCCACGTTTCTGAGTATCTAATAATGTGGCCTCTCATCCACTGAACACACTGTACACTGCAATAGCTGCGCCCTTTTTACACACACTCTCCTCTTATTCAGCTATTTATCAATCAAATGTATATAAGTCATGTATATGTCGTGTCTATTTCTTACTTAGTGTGGTGTCTGTCTTTGTTACTGTTTCTGCTGGAGCACTGTAACCAAAATAATCTCTCCAATAAAGTCTTCTGATTCTGATAAAAGCAATTAAACAACCACATGAGCGCTGATCATCACTGGCTCTTGGATTTCCCCTGAAGCCTCTGACTAACTGTGACAACAGCAAATGTCAGGCTGAGCCGGGCGACGTGTTTTTCAGGTTCCACCGGATGTGCTGAACAGTCCAGTGGAACAAAAGACCCCGGGGGCGCGGGAACGACTCCGCTCTGTTTGCTCTGAAGCCTGCCCCCCCCCTCATCCTTTTTAAAATGAAGCCCTTCTGATGATGCTCAGACAAACTGACACCAACATCTGAACCAACCATCTAGATAAGTACTGCTTGTGGTCTCGCACTGTGCCCGAGCTTTAAATTACACGCCCTGCTGTTACAGCGGTGTCAGTTTTCTCATCTAATCCTTGGTAAGATAGCAGGTGCATTTCAGACTAAACATTGTTTGTAGTCGAGCGCAAATTTGTCTTGGCGAAACTCAGACACGACAACATGAGACTCTGATGTTTACGCTCCTCTTCAACGGGCTGATCTGTGACAATGGGGGCATTCATCACTTCCTCATATGGCGTAATCGGCACACGGGAATAAAACTGGACCAACGAGACAGTCGCCGGGCTGTAGCTGACTGCAAAATGCAAATCCTGTGAGCACAAAGGGCGAGTCAGCACAGAGCACACTTCCTTTATAATCCATCGGAGCCTTTTCGATTCACCTGAGGCGTCTCTTCTAGCAGAACAATAGACCTCCACCTGATCTGATTTCTACCTGGCGTAACCTTTCACCATTCCCCCGACACAGGGACCTTTGTTGATCCCAGATGAAGGATCAGATCAGGTTGAAGCAACAATGATTTTCATTCATCTGGAGCAAAACTTTGCTTATACACATCGTGCTTTACAGCTCGTGAGAAGACGTACAGGCACACAAGCTGTTGCAGGCCAGTGACCTTCACTGTTCTGCTCTTTATCACTGATAACAGTCAAAACCCAAAATACCGCATCCCCCACAAGCTTCCCTTTCCCAGAATGCACCACATCCTGCCAAGAAGGTTATGTAAGCCAAATCTGAAGCAGCCTTGGCTGAGAGACATGTTTTACTGCTGGCTGTGTTCCTGTTATCACCTTGGGTGTTTGAAAAGAGGACAGATAGAGTCTGCTTTGTGTCTTTTCAACAAGAGGATCCTTGTGTCAGCCAGGAGCGACGACGAAGCCGTCAGATAAGCAGACATCGAGCACATTCCTTCATAGCGTTAGTTTCAAACACAGTGAGCAGGACAACGCTGAGGATGCAGGTTTAGAAACACTGCGGCTGACAAAGGAAACGAAAAGGTCACGAGACGGTTTGGGGGAGAAGCTGAAAAATGTTTCGGCACAGTGGACCACAAACTGGTGTTAATGCTGGTAGATGTGCACATTTACATGATAAGAAACCATTTCAGAATAATGTTCCTCGATGTAAAATTGTGATCATCATCTATTGTACATAATATCACCAGACTCACAATCTGGAGAAATCTCTGTGTGCAGGAGACGAGGCTGGAAATGAATAACGGATGTGCCTCATTCCCTCAGGCACGACTGTCGCTGCATCCACAGATAAGCTTAAAGCAGCCACACGTGAACACGGTCGTCACTGAGGAGGAAAACTGTTCTGTGGTCAGAGGACTCAAGGTTGGAAATTCCTTTTAAAAACATGGACGCCACGTCCTCCAGCCTAAAGACGAGAGACACCACCTGGTTTGTTATCAGCTCCCAGTTCAAACGCCTGCATCTCTGTGGTCTGGGGGTGGATTAGTGCCTATGGAATTGACAGCTTGCACATCTGGAAAGGCACCATCAGTTCTGACAGGTATATGCAGGTTTTACAGCAACATGCACCAGCATTATGACCACTGACGTGAAGAACACCGATTATCTCTTCATCGTAGCACCTGTTAGACAACTGTGATGGCCAGACGACTCTCCAAAAATGCAGCTCTGGTGGGGCGCTCTGGGTCTGCAGCGGCCCAATGAAGGAACCAGATGAACCAGTGTGATGGCAAACCACACACGTCACCACCAGTAGATTCACCTTAGTTTACTTTGCAGTCACTACTTTAATATATTCTACTTATTGTTCAATATTGTTTCTTTATTAAATGTATTTATTTTTCCATCACACCGTCCAGTGTTTATATGGCGTGCACACATATTAACACTGCAAGGTCAACGTTCTGTTTTATGTTAATGCATCTTTGTTTGTGCTGGGAGAGCTGAAGAACCACTGACAGCCTAATTGGGTGAAACCACATGCTTCATGGGGGGGGTTCATGTTTGTTTAATTGTTTCGTATTAGTCGTTCATACGGCAGTTCCCCTGTGTCATTTCAGCAGGTCAGTGTGTCTTATGTTTGTTTGAGGTTTGTTAATTGTTAATCTGAGTTTAGTTTATTGACTTGACCTCTTTTATTGGTCTGCCTGTTTAAGTTTTTTGGCTTCGTTAAATATATTTTCATATTTTTGGGTCAATAAAACCCTTTTTTGAATTAAACCCTGGTGTTCTTTATGCTTTACTGCTTGGTCCCTGACAACCAGCAACGGCTCACTGATGGGCCTGATTACCACCTACCTACTGAACCACTGCTGCAGACCATGAACAACTTTTCATGGAAACGTTTTCCCTGAAGTCTGAACTATGTCAGCGGGATAATGTGCAGTGCCTCAAAGGAAAATGGTTCAGGAATGTTTGAGGAGCACAGCGATGAGTTTGAGGTGTTGACTCGGCCTCCAAACCCCCCTGAGCTCAATCTAATCCAGCATCTGTGGGACGTGCTGGACAAACTAGCCCCGCCTCCCGACTTATGAGCGAATTTCTTTCTTAAAATGGTAAATTTTCCTCAACAATTTAAACATCGGATATGTTTTTCCCCCAGTTATTTATGGGAGAGAAGACCTTAGAGCAGCTTGAGGGAAATTGTGAAGCTTCATTTCTTTTATTATTAAAAACTATTTTGCGTTGAAGAAAAGCTGATTTGTTTGTATACGTTGTCTTTGTTAGAAATCAATATGTGACAAAATGTGGGGACTCTCCACTTAAGATGATGTAATAATGCCACAGCGGCGGTGGAGAGGAGGTAAATTATTTTTTGAGTGATGACAACAAAAACATGACTCCAAGTAGCCATGATGACCTAACGGCTCATTCCAGCAAGCAGCGCACTGAACAACAACCACAGCGACGCAGAGTCCATCAAACCAAGATTAGTCTCAGTGTTTTATGAGCCCGCAGGGATGTTTGTCTGCACGTCTGGACTCTGCGGAGCATCTATTTGTTTAACTCTGCGGTGAGAACAGGCTCTGACTCCTGACTTCCTGCAAACAGCATTACATAAACCGCCTCCGAGCTGTGAATCAGTCGGGCTGAGATGGATTGGAGGCGCTGGATGAGAGAAGGGGGAAGAAACAGGGAGACAGGAATTGGGCAGAGCAGTGGAAGGACTGAGACAGAAACAAAGACAGATTAAAGTGCAGCTTCCCTCCGCAGGGGAAGCAGCCTGGAAAAATAATTGTCGAGAGGAGACAGAGGAAAGCCACTAATGACAGCAGACAATAAAAACTGGCCGCTGCTGCAGCGTCTTCCCAGCCAGAACGACAATAAGGGAGGAGCTGGCGGCCCCGCTGTTAGCGATGTCCACCAAAGGATTGAACAGCCTCAACCGCAGCACCTGAATAGATCCTCGTCTGGGAATAGACTGTTATTAAGTCGTCTAAACACAGGGTCAGTAACACCGCCGCGGCACCTCCGAGACACTGGGAGATGGCACGGGTGCCAGCTAATTGGGTGGTCAGGATTATTTTGACGAGCAGTGAATAAAAGTGCGTATGAGTCGGAATTATACGCTGCACGTGCGCAGCCAGTAAACAGTGCGTGCTCGACAGCAATGATCCAAACGCGCGGCACAAAGAGGACAAACAAAGCGAATTATTTCAAGACTTTTTATTACTAAATGTTTCTAATTCAGCAGTTTGTGTCCGCAGGTCATTCTAACAGTCGCAAAGTGAATAAAATAAACGGTACAAAAAAGCATCAGTTTTGCTGTGTGCTACAAATGTCATTAGACACTAAAGTTCACATGACAACAAAGACGCATTCTGAACATTCATTTTCCCTTTCAAGTATGCTACTATCCAAAGTGACTAGTGTAAAGTTGGCAGAGGAAATAAAACAAGTATTTACACGTTACAGGTCCAACAAATGCATTTCAAAATGTTTCCACACACACCGTCCACAGGGACGCCACCGACCGGCCCCCACGTTGGAAAGCAGAAACGAGACTACAGCGAAGCAACGTTTAAGACTCGAGTTGATCCACAAGGCAGCCTTCATCTCCCCGCTGAGGTTTCGTTAACGTCTCGGACCTGGAGCAGAAGCGAAGCACTCGAACACGAGCTGAAAACAGAAATGCAGACCGGAGGAAACGTCCCGAAAAGCTTAAGTGGCTTTTTCAGCTGAGATGATCTTCATGATCGAGTCTCACCTGTTAAGTAACCACCAGAGTAAGCTGGCTAATGAACCTGTGAACTTGCTTGTTGTGCCAAACTCGTGAGCGTCAGTCCAAAAATACAAGAAACTCACACACTACATATCAGCTGAATAAAAATGTAAATAATCGTTTGTGACTAAAGCGATATTTGAGATGAGGCGGCACATGAGCTGTAGCTCAGGCGGTAGAGCAGGTCATCTACTGATCGGAAGGCTGGTGGTTCGATTCCTGGCTTTACTACTAACCCCAATGCATCCATCGGAGTGTGAATGTTAGAAAGCACGACACCGAGCCCCGTCAGCTGAACGCCTCTTTGGTTTAACCAACTGAAACAAGTGGATCATTTCATCCATGAACTCAGTGAACCTGCGACCAGAGAGCCGACCGGCAGAGAGCCGACCGGCAGAGTACCGCCGCTGGTTAAATACCTTCATTTACACAGCAAATGATGAACGATTGTGATTTCTGCCAAGACTGCATTCAGGAAGGTGAAACAGTACCAGATTGTACATACACACGTGTGTATTTTAAGTGTATATACAGAAATACACATAACGGACACGTGTAGGAGGAGGGCGACCAGCATGTACAATAATATACATAATATACACAAAAACCTGCTCCTAGTCGAGCCCGTGATCACAGCTTCAGACA
The DNA here is from genome assembly GCF_963969265.1 of Rhamphochromis sp. 'chilingali'. Taxonomy (NCBI): domain Eukaryota; kingdom Metazoa; phylum Chordata; class Actinopteri; order Cichliformes; family Cichlidae; genus Rhamphochromis; species Rhamphochromis sp. 'chilingali'. The sequence continues at coordinate 46,065,126 of NC_137931.1, read as the reverse complement.
CCAGCTCGTTTTGGATCAACAAACTCTGACGTCCACACGTGTGCAGAGGAACAAACCACAGCTGTGCCTCCACAGCTGCCACAGCATCGCTCTTCTGTCAGGCAGGCACAGAGATTTAAGACAAGGCTGACGAAACGTCTTCAACAATAAATACAGAACACAGTCAACAGAAACTCAAACCCGAACGGGCTAAAATGTACCCGCCAGGTTTTTTCTTACAAACTGTAAAGTCATCAAAATGAGCTCGAGTGACAAAAACATTTCAAAAACAGATTAAAATTTCATTAAACCTAAAAATAATAATAAGACTCACGTGGATTGAAATGGAAAATAAAGAACCTTTAAGCTGCTTCATTCCTCTGTGATCGTTTATCTCAAATTCTGATATTGGAAAAGCTGAATGTGACCTACAGCACGTTTTTATGTCTGCGTCAAACAGACACTGCTGATTGACATTTTTCCTCCCCAGACAGACAGCAGAGGACACGGCTCCCCACTGTGTCCAGAGCATCTCTCTAGCTCTGTATATATGGAATATGTCAGCCGTGTGCGTCCACTCAGAGAACCCGAGTTGCAATGTAACCAAATGCAGTCAAGAATCCCTGTGCAGCCTGTATATTCCATATATATGGAGCTGGACAGGTAGTCTCTTTACTCAGAGAACCGGGGTTATATTGTAACCAATTGTTCTATTTCACGATATATTTGATACTTTTCAGTATCTGAAGCCCACATCCTCTCTCCTGAAACCGTTCCGTTCCAATAGGTTGTCTTGTTTTTCTATTCAGGCTACTGACAAGAAAACTACAGCAGTTTAAAGATTGCTTTTAAAATAGCTTCCAGCATGAAATGTACAGGACACCCACTCGAGCTCCACTAACAAATGTTTCATACTGATGTGACTCATAAAGTGATGATGGGGGGCGGGGAGGGGCTTCCTGCGGTGAGACAAACTCAGTAAAGTGGGGACAAACTCAGACATCTGCAATTAGCTTCCTGAATAAGTATAAGTGGAAAATTATAGCCTTAAAATTAAAGCCGATGCTAATAAGTTTGTATTAGTTATGTTTCAGAGTCAGCAACAAACGGAGCGTAAAGATGGGAGAGACATTTATTTGTTGTTATTCAACACCCAGCGTTCGGGGAAAGAGTTGAAACTATGTGACAAAGATTGCGAGTTTGTCTCACTCTGCATGAGTTTCATTAGTTGCACAATTAGCCAAACTCCCCCGGGGTTGAAATGAAGTAACAGGACGCGACAGCTTAGACAAGACGGCTTTCATAAAAAGAGGAAAAACCAAGGACGTAATCAATAAACACAATTAAGACAAATAACAAAATGAAAGGAAGCTTCATCATTTTAACAGCTGTGCAGTCAGACACGACACAGTTTGTCCGTTCGTCCATCAGTCTGGGCTGAAGTATTTACACTGTGCAAATGAAACATCGAGCAGACAGTGTTAGAGTTTCTTTCACGTGGTTCCAGGTGCCGTAAGATCTCCGTCGCTTCCCCGACTGTCCTGATTTCACTCCTCTTGACAAAAAACAACCGTTTCTCTTCCTTTCAGTCACGTCCTGGTTCAGCTCTCATGGATAATGTCTTTGGATCGCTAAAACTTCATTTACACCTTTTTTTCACACTCCTTTGTTTCCCCAAAGGTCTCTCCTTCATGATTCAGCCAATTAAGTTTAGATATAAAACTTAAATAAAATAAGATTAAACGATTACACTAATACTGGCAGTTTAGGGCCAGATGAGGGTTATTAAAAACAAACGCCGTCTTTCTCTCCATGTGAACCACAGCAGCCCTCCTCCCTGCAACAAACCTCACCAGCCTTACTGAAACAATGCGTCTGCATTCACATGATCGCATGGAAGGTGCTCTTCAGAATGGGCCTTATGGTTTAATGGGGATGACGATCAATCCCTGGACTGGTTTTTTCCTCTATCGTAAGTTCAGAAGAAGATGACATCCTCCTTATTGAGGTCCTCTGTGGTGAACTTGTAGGGCGGCGGCAGGCTGTGGCTGAGCCCTTGAACCTGTGCGCTGGGATTGAGGCTCTGCGGCTGCACGGGGGAGTGGAACTGAAGAGCGCCGGTGCTCTGCGAGTGGGGAGGTATGATGGGAGGCTGCAGGGAGGGTTGAGGATGGGACTGTGCAGGAGGCATGGGGGGCTTCTGAACATTTGGAGGGTGGGAGGCAGACTGGATGTCTGGTCCAGCGTTGTCTAGAGAACTGGGCTGATCTGCAGGAAAGGCAATAAGAACAAAGAATTATTGCAAACACAGTTATTCACAGCAGCTCGATGCAGTCGGGCTTACTCATACAGGAATGTAGTCACATAATCCTGCCAGAGCTTTTTTCTTTGTAGCTGCAGCAGAGAGGATTAAAACGTCTGTGTCAGCAGCACCGCTTGATATTAATCATACATGAAACTGATAGGTGTTTACACAGGGTGAGGCTGGGCATGCAGACTTCAGAGAGGAATGTGACTGGGTGGGGTCAGCTTTGCCCAGGTGGAGAACGCAACTCTTTTGTTTGCATCTATGAGAACCAGGATTAATAATGCAGCAGGCAAAGACGGACGAGAGGAGATTGTGTTTGAGTTCGTCTGATTGAGCGCGTGCGCAGCGATACCTGCGTGGTGATGCTGGGTGTGCGACTGAGGAGGGGCCAACATCGGGACCTGCTGGTGGGGGCTGACGGAGCGCTTGACCTTGTGGGCGTTGTCCTCTTTGGTGGAAAGCTTCAGTGGGAGCACCTGCTTCGTGTCCAGCGAGGCTGCGGGGAGACCGAGGGAGGGGACGGGGAGCAGAGAGATCAGATTAGATGAGGCCACTGTTTGATAAGCCTGACCCAGTGAGGACTGCCATGTGATTCTAATGAGACCGATCAGGCCGAGCGCAGGTCAGGCAAGAAAATCCATTTTAATAGAGAGTCTGCTGCACTGATTAACATCACCTACGGGAGGGAGAGACTTAGAGCCTAACGGCCTACACCCAGAGTGCTTCGCTCAAAAAGCACCTGAGCTTTACAAACTGCTTTGAGTAAACAGTCTCTCACGAGTGTGAGCAAGAGACGACCCGCACCGTTATCACCTTCCTTGGTACCTTTCTAAACAGGACTGCACTGTATAGTATTTACACCTGTGGCCATTTAATATCAAGTCTGCAAGTGCTGGAATTTCTGATGCGCGGCCATGATCCCGGCGCCTCACCGGTGCTGTCGGTGCGATGCGAAGCTTTGCCGCTCTTGCTTCCTTTCCCTTTGCTGCTGTTGATTGCTGCCAGCTTGGTGGGGATCTGCTGCTGAACCCCGACCGGCTTGTGCAGCTGGTTGGTGGTGCTGAAGAGATGGAGCGGCACCTCCGTCTTTAGCGGCAAAGTCGAGGAGCCCGTCTCACGTCGCGCTATCACCTCGGGACGCTCCGGATAGTCGGCTTGTGCCACGGACATGCTGCCACGCACCAGCGGCTTCGGAGGCAAGTCGGCGGACCCGGAGGACATGAGGAGATCTCCATTTAGACTTCCAGAAAGGGGAGCCACCTGCAGGACAGGAAAGAACGGGTTATTCTTAAGGTGGACTTTTAAGCTCAGTCTCCGTATCGATGCGTCGATTCAGTTTAGAATCACAGCTGCAAATGTTTGCACAGCCCGTGTGTGCGTGTGCATGAGAACACAACTGCAAACAGCTGCAGAGAATACACAGATCGCACGCCATGAATCGTCTGCCCTCTGTAATGGCAGGGCGTCATCAAATCTGCTGAGGCGCTGGGTATTTACGGGCTAAAGAGGGAATCAGAAACACATTGGGCTCTTGCTGAGCATGCATTTTGGTACATCTGGTGCAAGCTTTTGATTCCCCCCCAAAGCTGCTTGAGGACAAAGCGCACAGAGACACAGACACAGAAAATCAGAAACATAAAACCCTTAATAATCCGTGCGCACACAAAGGCGTGTCGAACAAAACGAACAGGACTGCTAAACAAGCAGGCGAACAGGAAAACGGCTCCGGTGACATGAGCGGATAATAGGAATCGCATTTTCCACTTAATTACTAGAAGGGAGGAAAGACGATCTGGAGGCCGAGTCAACGTCAGCGTCCGAGCTGCACTCAGTGAGACGGATTTCTGCAACAATGCAGTGATGTGGTGTTTGTGTTAACAATCCCACAAGTTTCATCGCCACAAAGGCTCCTTTCAGCGCACTTTTGTAAGAAATACTACACAACCAAACTTTGCTAATCCGCCTCTGCAGCGCTGTGACCCAGTTATGGTGGAGGATGATATTTATCTGACATTATATAAGAAGTCAAAGAACAATGGCCGACTACGAATCAGCCAGAAGGGGTTAACTCTTCACCGTCCTCTTACGTGATAATGATGATGATGAGAATAACAGACAGGAAATCTTTGGGGATTACTACCATGGTCTTAATTATAAAAATAAACGAACAGCCTTCCTCTAAACGGTGTTTAATGTTGTACAAATATCAACATCAGTTTCTCTGTGGCATCAGCCTGTCTGCGAGCAGTCCACGTGCAACGTGATTGATGCTGCTGCTGACACTTCCTGTGGCGATGGGGAACGCCTGACTGAAGGCAGACTCATCCGAGCGCTCTCGTGTGCAGACTGTAGCTTCCTCTAGCCGAGACAGTGAAGGGGCCCTCTGTGGGCGAAGTCTCCATTCATCCTTTCTTGACCCCTCGGTTTTGCTTCTTCTCCGTAATTTTTCCTCTTTCGGCACTCGCTCATCTCGGCACACAGATCCTTCATTGTTCCCACAACAAGGTGATCTGCTTTAAGCGACGCAAACAGCAGGTTTCCAGGGCAGTAAACCACGCACGAGCTGCCGAGCACAAAGAGCTCTGACTGACAGCACATAAACAATTAGCACTGGCTGCCTTCCAGAGGGTACTGCTAATGCTGGGTTTGGACTAGCTGATTACAGAGCCAGGTTCCTCTCAGCCTGCATATTCCCATATCATAATGTATCCACGAACCCTGCACAAAGACTTCTATATGCTGACAACACCAGCTCGGGGCTTTTAGCTGGGAGTAATTCATGTGTTGAACAGTGACGTTAAAAATGTTTTTTATGGTTAATTTGCAGCTGTGATCCAGGCTGAAGTCACGAGATTAGCAGGCAAAACACGTTTAATCCAAAATCAAACTGCACCTAAGTAAATCCTACAGTTCCTGAATGTGGTCCGACTCAGAGAAAGCACCATGGTGGAACACGGTGTTTCACAGCAGCTGTTATTCATGCCACAAAATTATTAGCCAGCATTTCTTATTAATGCCTGATGAATCTTTTAAGTCTCGCATCAATCAAAAGATCAAACATTTCCATCTTTTCCACTCAGCACAAGTTTTGGACTTCAGTCGATTCTCTACAAATAACAAACATGTGGAGGAACTTTAACCCATTTATGACGTTTCAGTCACTCGCCGGCTGCAGAGGGAGAAAGCAGCCGTGTCTGTTTGGGTTCTCCTTACACCAACAATGATCAATACACTGCAGCTTTATCAATAACATGTCACAGCCTGTTATTACCTTAAAAATCCTCATTAATCCCAAAAAAGCAACTTTCCAGTAAAAGTACTTTGAATGTAAAGCAGTACTTTCCTCTCTCAGAGCAAATGATTCACTGGGAGTAATTTGCTAATATTGTGGTTAAAGACTGAACAGTACTGCACACAGCGTACAGCTAACAGGTGGGAATAGCCACAGTGACAGATGGCTCAGAGAAAATATCTGCCCTCGAGCGCAGTGCTCAGCTCCACAAAGCAACTGCTAGCAGCTGATTATAGAAGAACCCAGAAACAGGCCTTTAGGTTTCTGTGCACATGGTGAGGTGTTGATGAGCGTTTACTGCGAGCTTCACAGAAACACACTGAGACCAAAGCAATTAATATCAGTCTGGAGGCTAAAGCCAAAGAGCAACAAGAACTTTTACTTTGTTTGTTCGTTTGCAGACTTTATGTTTTAGTCACATTTGTGTGTCTTCACATAAAGAAATCAGAGAGGATCTAAATAACACCGTTATGCATGTTTGGCTCCTAATTATTCCACCTTTGTGCTTTCGTGCTCACTCTTAGTAGCTCCTGTTGTCTCGCACTGCCCTTTACGTCACATTTTTAGGTACACCCATTCAGCTGCTCGTGACACAGCTGGTGCATGGAGCAATTTGGCCAACTGTTTCTTGATCATGTTGTTTACGTTCACTTAAACCTAGAAATCGAGATGTAACCTCAGCAACGCTTGGCTTTTATGACCTTCCAATTACAAGAGTACTGAACAATCAGACCACAGCCAACCCAAATCCCGGGGCCAACTACGATCAGACGAGATAACACAGATCAAAGAGGAAAAAAATGCTCTCTTCAGTCAGAACATGTCAAAACCTGCACAGTTGTTGCTCACGTATGTTAAGAAATGCGCACACAGAAGCATGTCTCTTTTTATGAGTCTAATCAAAGCTCTCTGCGATTGCTGATGAGTCCTCATTTTGGTTGGTGGCAGATAAATGTCTGTTGATATCAGCTTGGCCAGGAGCCTGGAACAGATCCTGCGGGTGTAGCTAATGAAAAGACCGTTTGATGTGTTTGACACAGAGGGAGAAGAAACCACTTCCAAATCTCTCCAAACAACAGCCAAGAAAGTCCCAGCCAACAGCATAGAACTGAAACCCATAGACGCTGCACGTATGTACAAAATGCACGCACAAAGACTGATTACATAGGTTGTAAGTGTGATGTAGTTCAGGTCTCATCTTGCAGTTCATGCAACAAACTTCACAGAAACCTTTTTCACCGTCACCGTTTCAGCAGAGGCCTCTATAATTAGAAGAGGATTACTCATGACAGAGGATTAGGTCAGTTCACCCAGAGGCTCTGCTGCTTCATCAGAGGGGATGCGGTTCTCCTGGAGCCACTGAAGTACTCCAGATATGACTCACAGTCAAAGGCCTCTGCAGCTTGTAATGAGATGATAACTGCAATAATTCACATCAGCTGGTTATGTTTGTGTACATCCTGAGTCTACACTCCCGTTACTCGAGGTCTGGGGCATTAAAAAAGGTTCCTAACATGAAATCTGTGAGAATGCACGAGGGCAAAGGTCACCGTGTGAAGCTGAGCAAAGTTACAGACTATTTTAAAAAAGGAATCCACAGTTGCAAAAGAGCTCTGTAGCGCTTTCTGGGACGTGTCTGGGCGTGAATGAACAGCGTCGTGTTAGCTGACAGTTAGTCAGCATGGTATGCAGGCTGGAGACGCTGGCCAATCAGCAGAGAGGGACTTATGACATAACTATAGATTGCAATCAGACAGAAATACATGCATATGAGCCCATGTAACAGCACCAATGGTTTACAGACTTGAGTAATTGCAGTCCAGTGACGGTGAATCACTGTGCTGCAGTCAGAGTCATCACAACATCATTGGAAAAAGGCAGCACGCACATGGTGTGCGTGTAGCTGGTAGCTTTTCACATTCACGCTGTAATATTAGTATTTGAAATTAGCTTTAGGTATTTCTAGAGGCTGTGAAAGAGCTTGAGCCAACACATCGCACTGTTACATAAATCATAACACTTTTTCAGGTAAGCAGGAACCAGAGCGTGCAGTGAGTCCCGGGTCTGCGCTGAGCTGTGTCAGAGTGAATGTGGCGGCGCTCTGTTCATGGACGCATAAAGCTTTGCTGTATCAGCTACAAATGAACGAAGTCAATTCAAAGTATGTGATTCAGGCGCTGATTATAAATGCTCTATCCACTGATATTTTTTTTCTTTGACAAACAGATAAAATCTGTGTCAAGACAAAAGTTGCCGGTGCACACAGACACCCCACTAAGCTGTAATTGGTTGTTGCAGACCTTTGAAAACACTAAAGGCTGATATTAAGTAGCTCCTTGACAGATTTGTTAGCATCGGGCATGAAATTACAGTCAGTGGCTCTGTCTCAGAACTGCTCTCCCATGAAGCTCACAATGCAACGCATTGTAGCGTAAGGAGAGGAAGCATAAGCAAAGATGAGAGCGGCTGGGGGGTAAGGAGATGAAGCACACAGAGGTGTGTTTTCAACCGTCAGTGTAACATCAGCCCGTCTATGACACCGATGCTTCTCCCACTCGTAGGAGACCCGATAAGCAACTTAACAAAGGGTCCTGTGGCAGCTTCTTCATGTTTCCACTTCAAAGTGATGAAGAGAGAAAGGGCACACGGACACACTAATGAACCATCGTGCAAAAGCGAGCACAAAGAAATTAAATGCTTCAAATCAAATGCATGCAACACGTGTGAGCCCGTAATACATCATAACAATAACAACAGTGCATGTGGCCACCAGCACGGGTGCCCCACCTCAATGGTCTTCCTCTTGATCTTCTTCTGGTGTTCCAGGCGTTCCTTTTCTTTCTCCACAGCTCTGGTGGACTCTCTCAGTCTCTCCAGGTCCTGCTGGTACGTCTCCCTCTGCATGTCCAACTCCTCCTTCTCTTTTGCCAGTTGCTCCTGCGCAACAAGAAGTGATGCTGCAGCTTAGGCTTTGTTAAATATAAGCTCAGCAAGTTTAGTCTTCAGCAAACAGAAAGCCAAACGTAACTGTCCTGGAGCTCTTAGGTAACAGAGAGCACCTCACCTCCGTCCTCCTGCACTCCTCCTCTCTTTGTCGTAGCCTGGCCTCGGTAGCCTCCACCTGCTGGCGGTGCCTCTCCCTCTCCTTCTCCCAGCGCTGCTGCTCCTGCCGGTGCTGCGACTGCAGCTTGTGGAGGCTGGCCAGCTCCTCTCTCTGCAAGGCCAGAGTCCGCTGCTTCTCCTGCTCCAGGAGCACGTTCCCCTTGTGGCGGCCGGGCAGGGAGGCCCGCTCCGTCAGCGAGGCCCGCTGCAGCTCGATCTGACTGTCCTGCTGCGAAACAATGGCCTGAAGAGACACACGAGACCAGGTGAAACAACAAAAACGTCGCAGACGATGATGAGCAGCTGAGATGTTATTACATACTAATGCATTTCATTTATAGAGTGAAGGGCAGACTTTCACCTCCAGACTGTAGAGCCTCTGTGAGAGCATCAGCACTCTGTCAAAGAACTAGAGTGCAAAGACAGACAAGGTCAGCACGCTCAAATATCCACAACACAACATTTTACTGGGTTAATAAACATCTCATGGCTGCAGCAGGCACGACTGCGAGCATCAAAGCTGACGTTGTTGTGTAGCTGAGAGATAAGAGGCGCTTACTTCAGCCTCTGGGAACGAGTCGGACCAGATGCGATTCCACCGGGCAGGAGAGCTCTCGTCGACCTGAGCGAGAGACACACAGCGAGCCATCAAACTGCAGTGCTGCACATCACGTACAGTACAATATAAAATATGACCTCAGCACTGAATTATTTAATTTCAGTTTAGTAGAATTAATTTTGTGAAAAAATCCAAAAGTGATTCCAGGAAACAGCCGTGAAAAACGAATAATAAAGTTTAATAAAAGACGAAAACCGAAACGTGTGAAGTATTAGTTCAGAGCACTGAACAGAGTCTGCTGGCTCTGCTGTCCAGGAGAGACGTTTACTGGAATCAAATGAATGTTCAGAGAATTTGTTTATCGAGGTTTCATCTATGTAGACACAGATGAAGTCACCTGCAAGCACGTGGAAGTTTCCAGAGGACTTGCTCTGGTTCTTACTATTTACAGGAAATAACACCGACTCATCCCGAGGCGTGTGTGTGTGTGCGCGCGCCCTACCGTCTGCTCCAGGGCGTGGCTGCCACAGAGGTCTTTCAGCTGAGGGTCAGAGCTGGCTCTTTGACTCCTGTCTCTGTTTCTGGACTCGGCAGAAAAGTTCTTCTTCACACTGCCATCTGGCACACACACACACACACACACACACACACACACACACACACACACACATTAACAAATCACAAACGCTTGGGGGGGAAAGAAACTGACCGGCAAACGGTCATAATCTAGGAGAAACTTCACACATACAACCAGATTTGTGTGTAAACTGTCCCCACAGATGTATTTATTCATGTGTATTTATCTGTCCTGTATGTGTGACGTCAAACAGACTTCTTTGCGGCTCGCGCTGTGCTGGACTCACTCTTGTTGAAGATGGCGGGGCTGCTGTCGTAGCCCCCAAAGGTGTCGGCTCGCCTGGGCAGAACCCCAGAGCCGCTTCCTTCCTCCCACCTGGCGGGTGCAGGAGGCCCCTCCCTCACTCCAGACTGCAGCAGGTTCTGAAGGTTCTCCACTGAAGCCAAAACAAATCAATAATATTACAACCTACTAATTTATGCAGCAGCTGAGAGACGAGAACACGTGTGTGTGAACGTCATTTAATTCCCTTTGAAACTTAGATGAACGTATTGTCATGCGGCCTGGTCCTACCCTCAGTGATAGCTCCTTTGAGCAGGACCTCCCCCTGCTGGAGGTCTGAGAAGTCTCCTCGAAGCAGAAGTCTGGAGCGCGACGCTGCGTCTTCCAGCCCTGCCACAGACTCGGCCATGTCCGCAAACAGCTGAAGCTTCTCGGTCAGCGCCTGCGTGATCACTGCATCCTTCTGGCTAAGCCGTTCTACAGTTGGGAAGCATGACACAGAAGACTCATTCCTGGACAAGCTTTAATATTCTAGACTTCTAGATAGTTGAAGGGTAAGACAACACACGAGCACCACCTTGTGGCCTCTAGTTACCTCGAAATTCTTTAAACCTGGAAGCTCGCGCCTCTTCTTCCTCACTGAACAGCCTTTCCTCAGTGTGAGGACAGCTAACGGGGGAGAAGACAGGAGCCAGATGAGGAAAGGATCCTGGCTTTGATTGAGGTGTGTGAACACTTTCTTTGGATTAGCCCGAGTGATAAACAGATGCGTGTTTGTGTGTTGCTGCAGCTACCTCTCTGCAGCTTGTCGTATTTGCGTCATCCATGAGTTTCGGTCCTCCTTCGAGCCGGTGTGGATCTCATACATCTCCGGCTCATTGGAAGAGGCACAGATGAGAAACATGGCTTTCTCCTCGTGGGCAACCTCCCTGACTATGAGCTTCTGGAGAGAGATAACTGACGGCTTGTTATCCTGGGAGGACCAGAAGAACAAAAGAGAGGAGGGGGCGGAAACGAGAATGAGAGCTGAACCGATGAGTTTACAAACCTGTCGCCCGTCACAGCAGAATTCTGCTCCTTCTTTCCAAAACACACCGAGCACATTTCTCTTTGATGCCCTTTTATTTTCATAGATACCGACGTACTCACCACTGCAGCAAATACATATTTCTGATCTTTTTCTTGCAGCAAAAGCAACACATCTGACAGCAGCACGGCAAGAATATCTAAAGGAAGAGCAACAGAAATGACAGCTTATTGATTTATAGAACCAGAACACGTGCACAGACAGCAGAGGAGTCATAGTTTTATTATGTGATAACCTTTGAGTCTGCCTGAAGCAGCTCTCCAGCTGACTGTGCCCTCATGAAGCAGCCGTCTCCGGCCCGGCGCGAGGTCCTCCCTCCGAAAGACACGACCGTCTTTGAATTTCCCCTGTGCCTTCGGCTCCATCCTGAGGTGTATTTCTCTGAGCCTGGAGCTCTTCTCGTGGAGATTAACCAACGTGTCCACCCGTACGATGGTGTCTTTGATCAGACCCAGCGCCCGACTCAAATCCACATGCTCGTCCGTACCAGCTAGGAACGAGGAAGAAATGATTAAACACAGCGAAGTCGTTCTGGGCAGTAACTGTGATCTACGGAGCAGAAATACCTTCAGTGTTGTGAAGAATGCGCTCAACTAGTACCGGGTACTTTGTAATCCGCTGTGTCACCAATAAAATACACTCAGTCACTCCGAGCCGCCGCACAATAGACAGGTGACTGATTTTCTGCAAGAACAAAAGCAGAAATATTTGATTTGACGCTGCACGGTAACCAACGCCTCTTTAATGTGATATGATGCAGCTAATTCTGTGTCGGCGTCGTACTCGGATGATGTTTTGGAACTTTTTGTTGTTTTGCAGCTGATCTTTGTAGTAGCTGACAGCTTCAGGGTGGTGACTGCAGAAATCTCCATAGCTGTCCTTCATCTTCTCTCCGATTTCACCTGAGAACTGGACAAAGAACAAACGTCAGCTCTGTCGCCGATGGTGGGCATCAGCGTGCGTGCGTCTCCTCCATACCTGTGCGATCAGGACGTCTGCCAGTTTGTTGATGGTGTAGTTCCTGTCGCTGGGCGGGACGAGGCTTTCTCGCCGCCGCTCTTTGAGACGAGACAGGAAGTTTGTGTGAAGGTCGAGGAGGTTTTCCAAGCGGGGAAACAGACAGTCCAGCCTTCCTGCGTCCATCTGGAGGTTCTCCTTCAACTCCCGGACGTAGACGCGCAGCATGATCTTCAGAGTCCTCACATGATGCATCTCTGTCTGCATCAGCTCTACAGGACGACACGCATGTTCTGTAATGCACGTGTGTGTGTCGTGCACTGAGGTGCTGGATGTTGCGTAAAGCTCCTGGTTTTCCCCTCATCTACACACTCCGTTACATTTAGGCTTTTTAAACACACACATTTACACATTAAGGTTTATTTACAGCTCTCGCTGAATTAAATGTGCGATTCCAACTGTGTTACACTTAAAGTGCACGGCCCAATCAGTGTGCCTTTCAAAGCGCCGTCTGCACCCACTGATCCGCGCGACAGGCGGCTCACTGGCCGGACACGTACAGGAAAAATGAAATCACACTTACCGTATATCACGTCTTGTCTCTTCGCCGTTTCTTTAGTGTGCTTTTTGAGATACTGCTGATCAACCGCCGAACTCCACGAGTCTGCCTCCAAATCCTGAGCATCAGACTCCAGATCAGCCCGCACAGCTGCATAGTGAGCATCTGAGGAGAGCAGCAGAGGCATCACACCTGCTCTGCTTTGTTGGTTATAATTATTTTGAAAAGGACTTCTGAATATTGCATGATGACACCTCAACATGTGCAGAATTTTATAAATAATGACGATTCCTAAATGACCGTTATTGTGCAGGGTCCCTGTTTAACAGCTCATCCTTCTGAACTAAAGGATTTCCCGTCGCCTAAATGAGACAGTTTATAAAATCATCAGCGCGGCCGAGACGACGCGCGGCCTTGTTTTCATCTTTTAAACGATCTGTAGCAACTTTGTGTCTCACTACAGGAAACTTGGTCGCCTCTGCAGAGGCGAGCAACACTAGTTCAGACACGCTACAGTCGCTTCCAGCAATGCCGAACCCGCGTCGCACGTTATCATCAAGGTCGCTTTCCTCAAAGGGCCGATAACAAAGTGTGACTCCTCCTCAACAACATATGATCTCCGCCCCTTTCATCAGTTATCCATGAGCACAGTGCATGCTGTGATGTTCTTAATATCAGAGATAATATAGGTGATCATCCTCCATATTGATAACACAACTGTGAGGAAAAACAACCATCCTGCCCTGTCATACATTGTTAAAGCGTGGAATAAAACGGGTATCGGCAGAAGCCCTTTCATAAATAAGCCCATAGAGTCTCCAGCCTAGAATACAGGTCGAGGTCAGTCCTGAACCCACAAGTCAAACCAGCAGGACACACAAAGCCCTGAAGGTGAGCTGTCGCTCGAGCAGGCAGCTCTCAGAAGACTCAGTCTGAGAAAAGCTGGTCAACAATTTCCCACTGATACCAACTGAGACTGGAACTGTTATTCCAGTAATTCCAGTTCAAGCCACATTTCAGTCACTCAGCTGCTCACCTTCTACAATGATGGACTCGGTGGTCGAAGGAGCGAGGGAAATCGCGTCTTCATTGTAGCGTTTGGAGCGGGGAGTGTCCGTCTCATCCATCTCCCCAGGGAGGGATCTGAGGGAAGACAACCACAGGTCCAAGGTGGCATACATGGTGAAATGGAAACAACGTGATGCTGCTAGCAGCCAACACGTGCGTTTAAAGACCCAAAGTAGCAAATAAATCAAAGAAAGTAGAGAAAATCTTTCCTGATTTCTTCTTCTCCACCTACTCTTTCACTGCCCCCCCCCCCCCCGTTACCGAGCCATGCAGCAGAAAAGCAGGCAGCTGCAAGCCGTCTACACTCAGCTTCACAGGGCGTCATATTAGAAGAGACAGCCTGCCTTTAAGTGTCAACTATAAAAACATCTTACGGTGGCAACGGCAAAATATCGTTTGAGCTAAAGAGACGAGAATCTAAAAATATGAGACATTTACATACAGCAGAGCCTGCAAACATCGACAGTGCAGCAATATACGTTTCAGAGAAAGACTGCTCTGTGCTCCTCTGTGAATCTTTCAACTCAAAAAACAAAGAAAATCTCTTGAAAAGGAAACGAGTGAGAAAGTTTTTGAAAGAAAAAAAAAGGTTTTTCAGGGGAGAAGTGGATGAAGTCCATACTCACGCTGAACTATTGTTGTAATGAAGGTTGTGGCCAATGCTGGAGGTAGCAGCCGTGGAAGTGCTGGTGGCGAGGGCGGTTTGCGAAGCGCTAGATCCCAACGCACTAATGGTCATGCCTGGGCCACTGAACGAACCTCGATGGCCATCCAGGGCCTGAGATGCGGCCGGGCCTGCCTGATCCCACTCTCTGTCCCGGTCTTTTAGCGCTGGGAAATAAAGACGAGAGACAGGTGATCGGATGCAATTAGAGGACACAGAAGAGGAACATGAGGACAAACGAGGAGAGGACAGAGAGAAAGGAGAAGATGACCGGCGAAGTGGAGCGGAGGAGGAGCTCTTCGTGTCCTGCCCAAGCCGACCCCAGTGCTTTCTCAGCCAGGATTGCGGCAGGGATCGGAAGAATCTGCAGGTGATCATGTCGCGGTGCATCAACATTCGCATCCCCACACGTCCAGACAGACCCCACGAGGAGGCGGAGGACGCTTTGAAGGGTCCCTTTGTTTGGAAAGATCTTTTAGCAACCACCAGCTCCATTGCAAAGGTCTTCAAATCGGATGAGTGACTCAAGGAGAAGTGCAATAATGCAAACTGAGCGAGGTCACCAGTGTAAACAATGAGCCGAGAACAGCGCGAACCCCGCTTTTATACGCAGCCCACGAGACCCTTCAAGCCCGAGCTCCTCAGTAGAAGTAACTTCTAGAAAGACGCACACCCTTTGATGTTTCTCGCACTTTCTGATCCTTCACGCCTCCTCAATTCCTCCCTCTCTTGCTGATCTTCCTGACCCCCTGCACAAGCTACTGATTGGCTGGAGGCAAGACATGAGGCAAAACCAGGTGTGGGTGACAGGACCCCAGCTGTTCACAAGAGACTAACAACTGCTACAGGAGATTAACTTAAGCTGCTGCCGCCGCCGCTCACGTCCCCCGTGGGTTCGCTCGCATGCAACCGGACCTGCTGCATGTTACAATTAGCGATGAGTGAGTTTTCCTAGGATGAATAAAAGCAAATGCATTTGTATCATAGTCAGCAAAGCCCATGAAAAGACCAAAACCACTTATATATTCATCCTGCTAAGCAGCATCGTCTGTGTACCACCGGGTGATTAGCCCCCTCAGCTGTACTCAGAGCACCATTGCTCAGATTTAACACTTGCTTTTGAGGAACGACTTTAAAAAGACTAAAACGTGCAGCTTCACCCAGTCTTTTATTTTCTTTCTAAATGCTTTTGTTCAACAATGACGCCCTGTGGCCAAGCGTAAGATGAATGAGGTCAGGATGCACAGGTGACACTTGTGCAACACTTCATAGCAGTATTAGTACAGCAGCTCTGTCTTTATATGAAGTCGATACATAAACAACATTTCAAAATCAGAGTTTGGACAAAAGGTAAACCAGAAGTAAATCTGACTGTTCTCAACGGTGGCTAATCATCACCTTCGCCTACCGGCTGTTGGAGGCCAATCTCCCCCTCCTATGCTCAGTGTGTAGGCGCACACACCACAGAGAAGCAGACCCACAGACACACAAACACACACACCAGAAAGAAATAGGACAAGTCCACCATCAGATGTGTTGAGGGTTCATGTTTTTAATCCTCTGGTGTGGCAACCAGCTTTCTAATTAGACATATAAAGCCACCTTCTGAGCCATCGATGAACCCCCATAGTTACACTGATACTGTGTCAGTGGGATCGGCGAGCACCACATCCGCACATCAGCGCTCTACTCACCGAGGTTAGGAGATCCTGATGAGCTAAGCTTCGGTAGCGTATCTCTCTGCGTGGAGAAAATAAAGAAAGACGACATTTTTAAGGCCAGTTTCTCGTGCTTTTATCAACAGAGTCAGATTATAAAATTATACAACATTGCACACAGTTAGTCTTTATTAACAAGAAGTCGAGCTGCAAATGAGCCGGGAAAAGCGCCCCGACAGAAGTGGATTCACGCGTCTGTGAGGGGATGAAGTAGCTTCATGCACCACCTTAATTTCTTTTACGATTCCTATTTTGTTCTCAGTCTTCTGTCTTACTCTTACATTTTTGAATGAGACAAAAAAGAGGAAATAATGTCAGAAAACGTACAACACTGGAATTTATAAAGTCTGAGTTATATTTCACTTTAGTTTGTTTAATAAAAATAACAAATGAAAAACAAATGAGATTATTTGTTCCACTTCCTGATATAATTGGACATTACAGCCCTTTGAAATAAGATGTCCAGCACATTGTGTGCTTAAAACCCAGAAACGTGTCCACACAAGTCACTGCGTGCACGTCACTGTCCCTTCATGCACCATCTCTACTTTCAAGATTAGGCTTCAAAAACTTTCCTTTTTGCTAAAGCATATAGTTAGGGCTGGACCAGGTGACCCTGAATCCTCCCTTAGTTATGCTGCAATAGACGTAGGCTGCCGGGGATTCCCATGATGCACTGGGTTTTTCCTTTCCAGTCACCTTTCTCACTCACTATGTGTTAACAGACCTCTCTGCATTGAATCATATCTGTTATTAACCTCTGTCTCTCTTCCACAGCATGTCTTTATCCTGTCTTCCTTCTCTCACCCCAACCAATCACAGCAGATGGCCCCGCCCCTCCCTGAGCCTGGTTCTGCCGGAGGTTTCTTCCTGTTAAAAGGGAGTTTTTCCTTCCCACTGTCGCCAAAGTGCTGCTCATAGGGGGTCATATGATTGTTGGGTTTTTCTCTGTATCTATGAAGCGCCTTGAGGCGACTTTTGTTGTGATTTGGCGCTATATAAGTAAAATTGAATTGCTTTCTGATCAGCGCTCCATCAAATCAATTAACGCTAAAAATCCCCAAAAATAATTTTTAAGAAGTATGACTTGTAGACTAGGATAAGTCCTCTTGATGCTCCAGTGAGCTCATATTGTGCAGATGCATAAGAGACGGTGTATGTTTGGGAGTCATGGGCGCGGTTGTTGCAAAATGTTTCGACAGCCCTCGTATTGAATGTGGAAATTACAAGCAGCAGCATCATCATCGACACTTCTGTTTACGCCCGCTTCACTGTCACAGTGAACACTGAATCCTGCCGTCACGGTCAAACAGCAAATTCTCGTTTCATCATCAATCCAAAAGTCATTTTAACATAAACATTCCTCCAGATTTCTCATGCTTGACAAAATAAATCCCGTCTGAAGGTTTCTACGTGTCATCACTGCCAGCGTTGCACAGAAGCACTAATGGTAATCGAACCACAGAAGAGGACACAGGAAGTGATATGCAACTCCTTCGTGCAACATCACATTAAAGTCCAGGCCTGTAGAGCGCAATCAAACCCAGCGTGGCCTAATCGTGGCTGCTCGCCGTGTTTCGAGTGTTTACCTTATTCTTGCTGCTGGTGCACTCCCCCAGCAGAGACTTGCAGCTCTTGTGAACGTTCACAGCGCAATCTGAAAAACACCAGGGCAGAAACTTACAGTCAGTGTATCATTAGTCTTTGCAGGAGCAGGTTTATACAAGACCACAAAGTTTTGGCAATGATGCATGTTTGAAATGAAAAAGAACAACATTTGAGCAGCTCCTGAAGGCGACGCCATCACAAGTACAAAGCTGTGATTCAGACAAGGCAAAGAAACAGAAAGCTGAAGGACAGCACTTTCAGCTCATGCAAACAAATCACAATGTTTGTTTTCAGGCATGTATTTGTACAGTAAAACTGGTGGGACTGGTGCAACAGTGGCTGTGGCTTCTGTTTGTTTCCCCATAAAGACACAGAGTCAGAGCGCAGTCGGACCAGCAGCTTCCTTTTTCTCAGTAACAGGTTTATATTTCTGTCTTTATTAAACCCAAAGCTGCTGCTGCTGCATGTTTAGATGACATGGCTGTATATACTTCTCTGCTAATTACACAGATAAAAGCTGTTATGGAAAAATAAACTGGGGGTGAGAAAAGTTCTCCTCTATCGCGTACGCGATTACTGAGATCTTGCAACCTGGCAGCGTGCAGTACAACACATACTGTAAACGCCCGAAGCCTTTTCTGGAGGACAAGGCTAGCCAAACAAATTAGTCATGCTTCAGCATGCAAAGCGTGTTCCCATCCCTTCCAGGTAAAACCACGATAATACAAACAAGACGGACAAGTACATGGTTGCGTACGCAGACTGAAGCCGTAAAACCTTATCTACGCTGTGACTGGTGAAAAACAAATTTCAGCTGACTGCATCAAGTCAGTGCATCACAAGAGAAAGTGTGACGTCGCACAATAACTCGTTCACTGATGATGTTTATGTCCTAAAGCTTCATTGTCAGCGCTGCCTCCTTTACACCGACGCAGGCAGCGTGGCGAGTGTTTGAAATCAGGCTTTGTAGCTGGCTGACAAAGGTGACGCTGGCGTGAGCCGTATCAGCAACTTCCACTAAATGCTAAATGTTTCTAGTCCTTACCCCTCCCTTCTGAATGCTGGTACCACAATACAGCCGCTACAATGGAGACAAATGATAAGTCTGTATCTTCTTACCCAGAAAAAGCATGAAGCAGTGAGACAGGTGATCGTTTGTGTGTGAAAACGCTCTGCATGCAGCTTTTTGCCTCTTAGCTTTTTTCTCTGTGTCTGCTGCTCGCTCGCTCTCACAATAAATGAACAATTGCTGGCTCAGCTGAAGGAAAAGAAAACAGAAACTGGCTTCTGAATAATCTGAACCAGCACCGCTGTGCCTCTCTTTGAGCTGTATTCAGCAGATATATACTTAAATTGTGAATAGCAACTAGAAGCACTTTGCGTTGAATCTAAGCCCATTTTCCCCTTTTAGACTTTGTTTAGCAGCTAAAGGCTGGACAAGAAGGAACTTCAGAAGAAACTAGAAATTTCCAACTTTTCATCCTGATTCAACTAAAAGATGAAAAAGAAAATAAAATGTAATCTTCTTGCTAATCTGGCTGTTCGACAGACGAGCTCAAATTCATTGTTTAATGAAGACAACCGGCCCCACGGGCAAGGCTCATTCCTCTTTCTTCCAGAGCTCTCGTCCACCTGCTCCTTACTCTCACTACAGAGCACAATGTCATCTGCGAACAGTCCACAGAGACTTGACCGATCTGTCAGCCTGTCCATCAACACTGCAAACACAAAGCCCACCTCCGACTCCTACCACACAGCTCACCACTGTGTCACCGTCCCGCACTTCCTTATGCAGTACGGCAGTTCCTGTCTTGGAAAGGTACTGAGAAGCAGACGGGATTAATAATTAAGTATATCTGTGTGGGGTTTAAAAAAAAATCAATGTCATTGCAATATTATCAGTCAATAGAAGTAAAAGATTAACCTTAGATAAGCAAGAACAGTAGGTTTTCTGCTCACTGATATCACCGAGCTTATCATTGCAGCTTGTTAACAATAGCACACTGTGCACCAGTCATGCTGAACACACGGGTGGTGACAGAGATCAAAGTAAGCAGAGCTCAGGTGAGGAGGGTAGGGCTGTTCGATATAACCATATATATCTGATGACGATATAAAAGCGTCTGTCGTTTCATTTTACGCTGTCGTTTGTTTCGTGGTGTTGCAAAATAAACTGTTTAGGGCAATATTTGTTCATGGTTCTGATGTCACTGTAGTGTTTATATTAATTTCTTAAAGTTCTCTCTTTCTCTTATATTTGATATAACCACACTACGGACGGACAAGCACCTGTTTTTATGCGTTGTCATTAGCAACAATGAAGGTAACAGCATCACGTGTCCGCTTGTTTATGTTCCACATAAACCTTTCACAATAAAGCTCAAGATCCTGTTGAGACTTTTCAAAATAAACTGAATCACGTGAAAGATGCAGATTATTTACAGATGAGAAGTAAAAAAGAGCCGCCAGGTGCTAAAAAATAGATCTTAGACTCAAACGTTAGAACAGGCTTCTCCCCGCAGCACGCCGTGTAATAAATACTCACAAAGAAAACGGCGCCGTTACAACTTATGTCTAAAAATGTATCGTTTCAGCATCGGTTAAAACACTCGACTCCAGCTACACGACGCACAGCTGGAAACACTTCACGCAAGTCGAGCTGCCCGAGATTCACGAGTTTACAGAAAATGTTACATTTTTGTGATTTACATCGTTATCGGACGATAGATGTCTGATATCGGGAGATGAGGTTTTGGTCATATCGCACAGCCCTAGAGGACGGGATCGCGTATCATCAGCTGGACGACTGATACTGTTGAGAAATGTCAGAAGTTACAGTTACTGATGTCAGTCGCTGATCCACGGGACACTCGGCTCCCTAACAAAACCACGACCACACCCAACATCTGCTGACACCCCATCGCACAACAAGTCTTCTTGTGGTACAGAGTGCACACTTCAGTGAGTCACAGTGAACTAGAAGTGAAAATGATACTTTGCTCTCTGCTGTAACTGATAGAAAATTAGAAGAAAAAAAAAAAAGCTGTGCTGCTACTCCACTTCTAGAGAAAATGTGTTATCTCACATGCCCGGCATTGGATTTGGCAGAGGTCAACAGAAGAACAGGGGTTTCTTCCAGGAAAGCATTATTTCACACATCACATCATGTAAACACTGTTTTCACACGCGGCCCAGAAACGCTGTCAGGTTGTGAAACTGCAGTTTCCGTCGCAGGTGGTTTTACAACATGCAATAACAAAGGATGCACATTTTAGATCCTAAAGCAGCTGTGAGTTTGCCGATGCTGGCTTTGAATCTATTTAGAAAGAATTTAAGAACGCCTGGCTACCTGATGGTGCTCGGGTGGCTCAGATTCAAGCAGCTGTGCATTTCTGTCAATCTTAAGCTCTCGTTGCGATCCTGCTTCACACACACAAATGTCTTTACTTTATTCCTTACTATATGATAGATGCAGATTGAAGGTGCAGCCTGGTTTGTGGAAAATATATATAACTCACAGCAAAGACAAAGTGCAAAAACACAGGAAGCTGTTGTGTTAATTCATGTGAAAGCAATAACCCTGTCACAGCTCTAAGTATAGGCTTTAAACCATAGAGGCTAGCACTGCAATTGCTGTCAAGGGCCACAAGAGCTCATTTTAGGTCACATCCACTGTTCACTTACAGACTAATGACGACTTAAACAAAAAACACTGACTATAGACGCTTGCTGTGAGTGGATCCAGTGGCTCTGTTATGACCAGAATCCCACACATGGCATTCAAAGTCACTAAGGCAGTCCGTTTGGTTCCCATGACTTAGAGAACCAGAGCCCTTTGTATGTGAACGTCGTTCGATTTATGTGAATGAAAAGCATTTTCAAGCATGTCCTCTCGGTCAGTCCACTGCAGAGCTGACACAAACAGCTATTAAACCATGGATATGGATATCCACAGTAACTAAATGCATGCCTATCAACTAGATAGGAAACCGAGAGAAAACACAGAGAGAGCATGTAAGCTACAATAGAAGTTAAACATATCACCCTTCCACAGAATAACTTGGACAGTGCAGTGTCACAATTTGAGAGGAAATTAACTTGACGGTAAAGTTCAATAAGTAGGCTGCTTATCGTTTTGAACCATGTGAAAAGCATGTGTGACCCCAATCAACCGTATTACCACAAATAGCTGATCGACTAAAGGTAAAGAGGAAAACAGGTCACTTTAAAAAAAACATTCTAGCACAAAGCTTCCTGTGCAATCATGCATGCAAAAAAAGAAAAAGAAAGAAGTTACTCTTAATCCCCAAAAACACTAGCGACAAAAACATTTGGGACAAAGTCCAAAGAGGCCAGACAACCCAATGACATCATCTAATGAAACGGGAGGGAAGCGGCGCAGTTTACAAAGTGAAGTGAAACATCTCCACCAAAAGAAGACCACCAATAATCTAATGCACAACATAAATTAGCACAACAACCATGCCTTCATTGTCGTACACTTGACCTTGCTTGGGTTTGAACTATTAGATTAATCTGGTTCTCACTCCTGGAAGTAATGGTCCAAACCATTCTACTTTTTCTTGGTAATGGTGCTTCCCCCCCCCCCCATTTCCTGATTAATTAGGCCAAAGGTTACCAGTATAAAAGTAGACAACAATGGTCCACAGGAGGAGAATACTAGTGTGAGAGCCAAACCTTCAATCGTGTAAAATGCAAACATTCAGAGAGCCGGGCATGCTTGAAGGAAAGGCAGTGATGCATAAAGAAGTGTTGTGCTAACAGGCAGACATGGGTGAGACCCAGAGTCAGTGGAGTGGGCTGTTATGCACTGGTAGACCTGCCAAGCACAATTAGCACCATGTGACCCAGTCAGAACAGAAAGGCTGAAGAGTGAGGTGACAGGCTGAATGGTCACCCCTCAGCCTGGGGCATTCCTATCGCCTGATGCCAGCAAAGCTCTGGCAGAGGGGCATCACCTGCCCGGCTGAGGAATGGGAAGCATCTCATTTAATACACTGAAGAATATACATTTAAGGAATAAAAGCTGCCTGGGTCTCAGTCAGCTAAGAGGAGGGAGCAAAGACAAATAAAGGAGGCTGATGGAAACGAGGTGGAGACAGCCTCGGTCAACACTGCTCTAACATTACTGCTGTAAACGTGAATACACGCTCCGTTTGAAACACGTTACATGAGAGGAAACGCCAGTAAATTAAGACTTCAGGCACACCAAGTTATCTTGGAAGCTAACGCTAGCAATCACCTGTTGAGCTTCGTGCAAAGTCTATAACCGGCAGCAGAGCAAAGTCACCGAAAAACCCACGTAAAGTTCAACAAACAGACGAGTTTCGTGACGTTGTGGGTTTGTTTACGCCACAAAGACACAAGCTTTCAGCTAACCTTGTGTTTCGAGAAGGAGAGGTTGTTCGCGAGCTAGCACGCTAAGCGCTGCGAGGCTAATAAGTAGCCAGCACTACGCTGAGAATAGCTGGGAGCTAATTTGGGCCAGCTAAGTATAAATTAAACTCTCGGGGAAGTAAATGTGTCTTGCCCTTATTATCACACCGAGTCAACACTGGAGGGAAAAGAAAAAAGCTCCTAGTTGGCTTTGATTAGCTCTTAGCTGGCTTAGCTAACGACAGGAATGACTGAAAAGTCCACAGAGGGAAACAACGGGAGTTATCCACCTGATCCCGCTTGAGACCATCGCTACAGTAGCCGCTTCTTACCGCCCAAGAAGACTCGGGTTTGCCTGAATCAGCTGCATCCGAAGGGAATTGTAGTCTGTCCGTGAGTTAAATAAAACACACCGGCCAGTGAGATCAGCAACAAGTATCCCACATACTCGGTTTTGTCCAGTTTGTGTCTCCACTGGGAACAATCTCTGGCATACAAACGACGCATTCCACAGGCTGAATCCCCACAGGGCTGAGTTCAAATTAAAGGGACACTCACTTGTTTTCTCACGCCTGTGTCCGCGGAACAACAACACATGAGCATCTAGGGTTTGTGACTTCATTCAGCAGCAGCAGCGATGATGATTGATGGATGGAGAAATGTAACAGATGCATTATTATAATTATTATTATTGTTTTATCCAGATTGTTTAACACAATCTCGGAGAGTGAAAGAGCCCGAGCATCAGAGGAAAAGTGTACTGGTACTGATTTTCAGGAACAAGGGTGATGTACAGAGCTGAGGCAGCTATAGAGCGATACAGCTGATGAGTCATACCGTGAAGATATGGGAAAGAGTTGTTGAGAGGTGACGATAAGTGAACAGCAGTGTCCTCATGCCGAGAAAGTAAACTATTTCCCTATGGGGACTAACACGCACACTTTACTTTACTTTACACTAGAGACATGTTTGCTTTGAGAGTGCTGATGGAGAAGTGTAGAGAAAGTCAAAAAGAACTGCACTGTGGTTTCTGTGGATCTATGAAAGCAAGAGAGGAACTGTGGTACTGCGTGAAGAAGGATGTGAGGGTGGTGCAGGGTGTACAGCAGGTTTACAGGCAGGTTCAAGGTGAGGATAGGATTACACCAGCAATCTGCTAAGACCCTTCCTTCTTCTTTGACACAGTGATGGAGGCTCTGTGGACTATGATATTTACAGGCAACAATGTGATCTGTAGTGAGACCGGGGAGCAGGTGGATGAGAGCCTGCTTCATCCGCGAGTATTAGGGATGATTTGCGGCAGAAGGATAGCAGCAAAATGAAAGAGAAGGTTTACAAGATGACAGTGTATGGTTGAAGATGCTCAGACTTTCACTGGGAGTGACCAGGATGTACAAGGTTAGATGTGGATATGCTGGGCAAAGGATGTTGAAGGGAGGAAGAAAAGGAAGGAGGACAAAAGAGGGGATTCGTGGATGTAGTGGTATGTAGTGGGTCGTTGTGATGATGCTAGGGACAGGGTGAGATGGAGGCAGATGATCCACCCTTAAGGGGAGCAGCTGAAAGACGAAGATGTCAAAAAAGAGGCAGTCCAAAGAGGAAGACACTGAATGTGTGGCACGCCGAGCCTCGCTGAAGGATACCAGAGCAGCTCTGTTTAATAAGCAAACAATAAGAAACAACCATATATTACATCCTGACCGCCAGACTGCACGGTGTATAAATAGCCTGGACGTATTATGGCCTTTGTCTGCCACAGAATAGAGGGAGAAAGGAAATATTGGGTTATAGTCATGAAATAATGAAGCAATAGCACAGAATGACTAAATGCCCCCAGTGCTCCCATCCACATGTGCCAGTGAAAGCAAAGAGAAATGGTGATGACATTGAGAACACTTCTGTTTCCTTGTTACTGGAAACTTTATTTGTTGATGTGAAATTCTCAACAGCCAGACCACATGGCTTATGAGAAGACGGCCTCTGGTTTACAATAATGTCAACACATGTGACAAAAGTCCACACTGCCAGCATCAGTCACGGTGATGGAAAGGAAATACCCAGTAGGAGTTTAAAACTGTCACTTTAACAAACCTGTATAAACATAGATGTAACATCAATACTGAGAGTGTGTCTAGAACCATCCATTTTAACTGCATCGCTTTAGGTTTGTGGACATTTGTTTATGCTCTTAAGGTCCGCCCACAGCATTCCTGTCACTGCCCCTCCTAGAGTCCTGAACGAGATTTCTTCCTGTTTAAATGGAGTTCTTCCTTCCCACTGTCGCCAAGTGCTTGCTCAAAGAGGTCATCTGTATTATTGTAGGGTCTTCGCCTTCCAGTATAAAGAGCCCTGCGGCTGTTGTTGTGATTTGGTGCTGTATAAGTTAAACTAATTAAATGTAACTGACCTGACTTGACGGTGCCATCGAAACACGTCGATTCTTTTCTTTTTCAGTCATTCTGCTGTAACATTTGCTGCTGTGCTTGGGATCATTGTCCTATTGTGTGACCCAGGTTTGGTCAGACAGACAATCTCACATTTGCCTCTAGAATACTTTTGTATACTAAGAAGTGCACAGTGGACTCAGTGAGTGCAAGGTGTCCAGTCCCGGGGCTGCAAAACGAGCTGAAAGCATTGCCCCGCCCACCACCGTGCCCAACAGTTGATGTGAGGTTGTTGTGCTGGTATGCTGCGTTTGATTTTCTCCAAACGTGGCGCTGTGGTTTGGTCAGATGCAGTTTTGAAACCTGTGCTGCCATCGTCTTTATCAAGAGAAGAGACTTTTTATCATTTTACTGACATGAAGCTTAACATTTGACACGCAAACTAGTTTTACTTGAGTAAAGTTGTCAGACACGTTATGGTCAGATGTGAATAATACAGACTAAAGGTTCTTAACTCTCGTCTACGTCCACTAACACGACTGCCATTATTAAAGAGTTTCACTGGGAAACTTCTTCCATGCACGGTACAAGTAGTTCATCAGAAGCTGTTGCAGTTATTTATAATCTTCCAAATGTGCAAAGACACATTCGGTAACATTATTCTGACTATAGCCTGTACGCTGCCCTTGATTGGCTTAAGAGTAACAGACCAATGGATTCATGAAGCTTTGGTTACCTTGAGACAAAGCGAGGCTCAGCTTTTCCACTTCGAGCTCATTCAACACGTACAAGACAGCAGAAATCTGAAATATGTTGCAAACTAGAAAAACAAATCTAAGGCGAGCTGCAGCTTCACCGAAACATCTGCAAGAATTTGTCCAAACAAGTTCACCGAGGTGTGTGACCTGATGAGGTAAAGTAATGATGAGGCGGGAAAGGGGAAGGCTGTGTCATCTTAGCATCTAACAAGGGAAGGGAACGGCAAAATGTCTTCAACAGCCCCAAAGAGGAGCCACAGTCACTGTGACGGGTGGTGAAAGCTGCTGTCTGATTCCATGTATGTGCTTTGACAAAGATGTCAGTGTAAGGAGGCTGAACGGGTGTTTAGTGAGCACAAGCTCTTCGTGTTGTATGTGCATGTGTGTGTGGTTTGTTTACCTGTGTGCATGAGTGCGCCACTAAGTGGGCGAGTGAGTGTGCATGCAGTATAAATAGATGCGAGCTTGTGCATGAGCGCGGCACCTGTGCACATATGTGTCCGACTGAGAAGAAGCGTGGGTGCGTGTACACCTGTGGCTGTGGTGTTACTCACTCGTGCACTGCAGGCCATGCTTTTTCTGCAGCGCCTTGCTGCACAACGAGCACGTGGCACAACTGGAGAAGGAACCTGGCACCAAATGATGCCCATTGCTGTGAATGCCACACATTTTCTCTTTGGGCTCCCTGTCCTTGTCCTTCACCTTGTCTTTCTGAGGCTCTTTTTCGCGGTTCTTACCCTGCAGAGGAACAAGGAAAGAGGCAGATTGGTTTTTTCATGCACATGTTGTGTTCTTCAGACATAATAAACATGACATCTCATGGCTGAGGCAGGACATACAATTCGGATAGAGATTGCAATCTGCTTTAAGATGCAATCATTAGGCCAAACGTGCCACGCACTTCAGTGCAAAAGGTACATTTATATTTCGCCATGAAGTCGTAGGGGCTTCACAGGATTACCTTGTCTTTATTGAAGGAGCCGGTCATCCTGTTCCTGAGAGAGCTCAGAGTCCTTTTTACTTTGGTGCCTCTTTCCACCTTCTCTATACGATCCTCCTCTTCTTCATTCCTGGTAGATGAGCAAGAGAGTAAAGTATAAACTACAGGCTAGTGTAAAGACACCACAGCATCTCTGTGGCGTCTTTTTCTTCTGCTTTCAGCCTTTAAAGGGTGAGATGGAAGCAGATGATCCACTGCTATCCCTGACTTTAAAAGCATTACACTCTTTGTTGAGTTTCAATTGACTTTTTTGTGCAGCATCAGGTCATCTCAGGGAGCTTTACATAGTAAGGGAATAAAAACCCATAAAACTTCCCCTGAAGCACACATCAGAAATTCATCCTGGCAAACAGGGGACATTGTTGATTAGTAACAGTTTTCTGATGGTTTCTATAAAAACAAACCACATTATTGCAGAACCAAGAGCAGCCTGCACTGTATCAGCACTTTGTCTTTCACTGCTTTCAGTTTTGTATCCCGTCACCGACGGCTAATAAAACTCCTCCCAGGACTCGCTGAGATCACAAACATCCCAAATGTGAGACGATGAGCTTCAGTCACAGGGGAACAACGGTGAGGGCCGTACTTACTCGTTAGAGAGGAACTCGTACCAAGTGACACTTCCTGAATCTTTGGCGTCTGATCTGCTGCTTCTCTGCTTCTCTCTGTCAATGACAACAATGACAATGAAAGGCTGGATTCAAAAATCTCCAAATGTGAGAAACGTGTTTGTCGTGGCTCAAGTCTTTAAACTGTACAAAAACAAAGAGTGTGGTTTAGACTCGGTGAGTGTTTTCCCAGTGATAACAGCCGTGTCACTGCACAATGTCAACATGCAAAACATGGCAAAAACATGCTTGCACTTACAGTGCAGTGTGTGCACACGCACGCTCTACAGTCTGGCTCTGCTGGTGCTTTATAGACTGGGACGCCGCTACAGCAGTGAAAGCACGCAGACCTCCCTCTCCTGTTTACTTACCCGTGGTACTTCTTTAGCTCCTGCAGAACTTTCTGTACCATCACCCTGAGACAAACAAGACACTGAGACTAAGTGGAGGAGAACAATTCTAGGAGCTGGGTGCTGATTTTGAGAAGAATCCTCCCCCGTGTGCTGTGTCCGCACACCGCCCGGGTACATATAAAATAACCCTCCCCCTCACACACACAGACACAAAGGGGCCATCTAAGGAGCTGGGAGAGGGAACTGTGGGAGGAGAAGGTTGCTGACATATGACATGGAGCAGAAATGTCAGCAGAGAGTGGGGAAAGCCCCTCTGCTATGTGGGAGTGAGAGAGCTGCAGCTCACCATTTAAAGCTACAGAGCAGGATTTGCACTGCTGCACTAAAGGAGTCAAAAACTGCAATAATACAATTCAACATAGTTTAGAAGACGTGTTTCCTAATGTAATCAAACTACTTCCTTCTTTCAAACATCTTTAAACTTGCACTCGACAGAAACAGCTTCTCGAACACGGTGAGAACGAGCAGCTATGTTGATGTAAATGACGTGTACTCACATATGCGTCTGTCCTTCAGTAGAATGCAGGTTTTCTTCCGGGTCAAATTCCTCAGCTACAGGTGAAAAAGATAAACTGGTCAGTTATGAGGAAAGATGCCTTCAGGTGATAAAACCTGAACTTAGATTTGTTCTACAGGCGTTAAAGCCGCCGGCCCACCTCCTGCTGCCCTGGCAGCCCGTTTGGATGTCTGGACAACACGAGAAATGTGTGCAGCACGGGAGCAATCGTCTGTAGCAAGGATCTCTGAGCGGGAGTATAGCTGCCTGCCGGGCTCACCGTGGTCCTGACAGAAGAAGAATAAACGCACGTGTATCCACTCCTCAGCAAGCAGCACACACACACTTACTGTATACGATAGATTTCTTATGCAGACGGCAATTTACATTCAGTTATTTTGGTCAATGTGGTCAGAAAATTCTTTGTGGTTCAGTTAATTTGTTGTTTAGTATCAAATATCCAAGCTGTGGTCACCTACAGCTTTCCTATCGTCCATATGTCCCAGACCAAAAGTCCTCTGGGACTTCCAGTCTTTTCCAAAAACTATTAGAAGCTCACTGGTTGATGTGTTCATTCATTGCAGTGTCACAGAAATGCACCTGCTTGTTCTGAAAGATGAACAGCATCCTGCAGTTTGAGGAAATCACTGAGCTCGAGTTCAGCGCAGAGCTGCACGTCTGTGACGTCTTCAGAGGGAACTAAATGACATTGTTGCTTTTGGTTTGTTGTGAGATTACTTTAACAAAAAAGTTTAGTTCCTCGATGCCACTTTTGAGTTATTACCACCACAGTGACCCTGATCTTTGGGCAGCTTACCCTCAGGCTGAAGCCATCAGGACTGCCGGAGTCCTCCTCAGGACACGGCGAGCAGCTGTAGGTGGACTGGAAAAGACTATTCTGTCGCTCCTCGTCATCATCATCATCTCTCTCTCCGTCACTGTCTATGGCCTTGGTGTCGAGACTGAGTCTGGCAGCACGGCAAGCAAACACAAAGCAAATAGATTTACATATACAAGCATGTGCATATACACACACACACACATGTGGGAGACAGAGGGAGTCTATGACTTGTGTGTATTTTCTGTTTTGTCAGTATTTTTGTGCTCGTTTCATTTTCACAGCTCAAAGAAGCTTCACCGTCATTATTTAAAAAGCTGTGAAAGACCAACCACAGGAAACGTTCAGCTCACTTAAATAACACAGGCAGAAAAGTGTTTTTGAGCGTGACAACTGTGCTGAGTAATACTGAAGCAAGATGTTTCTCTATGTAGAAACTTTATTATATGACTTATGAGTCAAGTAGATTTGGACTGTAACAGGAGACGCTTCCTCTGAAATGTTTCTGCGTGTCCGGCTCTGCGTCTTACCTCCTCCCCAGGTTGATGGGGGACAGAGGGACACCCCAGCTGTGCCTCCGAGATGTAGACATGGATCTGATTAGGATAGGAAAGCTGTCCAGGTCTGGCTCTCCATCAAAATCCATTGAGCACTGGTCCTTTGCTCCCTCCATCGCCGCTGTCGATGCCGTTTCCATCGATCCCGACAATCCGATCAAATTACTTGGCGAGCTCCGCCCTACTGCAGAGCCTCCACAGAGAGAGTCCTCGCAATCAGTGAACCCACCTGGTAACAACTTAGGACTGAGCTGAGTGACCACAAGGTTGTGAGGAAGTTCCTCTGGAGGCTGTTCGCAGGACGGGAACGGTGCATTTAAGTGTGGGGAGTGCGTGTTCAGAAAAGAGTGTGCAGGTCGGTTTAGGGCTGGACTGTTTGTGTTTAGAGGCTCCTGGAGGTCGACGCTCTCCGTGGCTGCGGTCACTGTGGATGCAGTTGTCTGCGAGGTCGGCGTACCTCCCCGCAGATCTTTTAAGTACTCAGAGTCCCTGAGAGAGGGGCTGATGCTCTGCAAGTCCTCCACACTGCTGCTCTCCTCGATGCAGGGGCAGTCATAGTCGCTCACCACCGAACACGCATCCTGGACAGAGCGCAAAGGCACCCGAAGACAAGACAAACACAGCAGACGTGAATAGAAGTCCTGACACACTTTGGGAGCCTGGTGTGTAAAATGTTAGCGTTCAGATATTCTTTGAACGAGTTAAAGCTGAAGCTGACCGGCACCTGCTGCTAAAGGTCAAGTCAGACAAAGGGAAGAATTCATTTGTCCATAACGGACCTCGGATCACTATTATTTTGGTAAATGTCATTGCATTTGTTGAGAACCTAAAATAATAGTAACGCTCAGTGTTCAGCTTCACCTGGTCATCACTGGTCCACCCAAAGGAGACGTCCTCAGTGACAGAAGCAGGAGATAATGAGGAGGAAGATCCTTTTGCACTGGTAGGCTGGACGCTGAGATGAGCACTGGGAGGCTCACAGGGCTGACTGCAGGGCTTGCTCTCTGATGCTAAAAACAAATCATTTGGCATTTATTAGTCTCGATAAACACAAATTTACAACCGACACGAGGAGAAAAGGCAGACGTCATCAGCTGTCTAACACCTGTGGAATGCAGTGAATAATGGAAGAAAGGCCCCGCCGGCAGCCCTGCTCCAGCCCCTCGCTGAAAGCTCCTTTGCATTTCCATTGCATAAACAGATTCCTCGATTCACATGATGCCACAAACCGCCGTCACCACTGGCAACTGCTCAGTGAGCCAACATTAGTCTCCATGTCATTTCTGGGAGGCTGGCGATTATTCCCTTGCTGAGCTTTCAGCAGCTCCAGAAGTGGCTTGCCTGCAATAAATCATATAATATACCAGTGCGCTCAGGTGACGTGAGGGGAACAGACACAGAAGAGGCAAACGTGGAATTTCTGGATCTTATTCTGGAGCTAAAAGTGTCATTTTATTACTGAGACACGATAAGAGCAAACATGTCAGAGTTTCACGGCGTCACGTCCACTGGTGGGGCTCCAGCCACACGGTTTATTCTGTTTTCCTCATTCAATGTAAAAATGGGCTTTTCCCAATGATATATGTGTAATATGTGTGTAAACTCAGTAGGAGGGAAAAGGAGGATATGATGCATGTAGTTAAAAAGAAGGTGCAGATATAAACACTGGAATTTCCCCTCAATAATGCAGCGATAAGTAAATATTTCAAAGACAGCTCGGTGCTACAGCTGTGCTTCGGCAGCCCGTCGCCATGAGGAGTATTACTGCATGTAGCCTCCTGAGTTTGAGCTCGAGTTGAGCAGAGAGCGCTCCGGAGGATTTTACCAGAGCCTCTAAAACCAACAAAGTTAAGACAGATTTTATTGACATGTTTTTTATGTTTGATTTCAGCTCAGTGTGGGAGTAACTCCTGCTGTTTTGCTGCTCAGCCCACTCTCGGTGGGCCTCTCTTATCACAAAACGGGCACATCAGAGCCAATCAGTATGTTTTTCAGTGCTAATACAGGCTGAGATGCAGCTGATGTGTCTGTTTGTACTTCGTTCAGATGGTCATACAAGTCCAGTCACTTCTGGTGTAGAAATAAAACACCCCAACATCATATATGCAAGAGCAGAAAACCATCACGAACAGCAGTTGTTGCTTTTCCGTCTAAGAGATACATTTCTTGAATACTTGCCAGATCCTGTAGAAGATGTCCGGCTTTTTAGCTGCTGATTGCACCAGCGAGTCTCTTAGCACAAATATTAATATTTTAAAAAAGATCAAACATACATGAGAAAGACAAACATTACATAACTCGATCACGCAGACGGTCACTGCTGACAACAGGTCATCAAATAATCTGCTAAAGTTGGTAGTTTGATCCCTGCTGCTCCAGTCTGCACGCCACAGATCCAGGATACGAACCCCAAACGGATCCATTGGTTGTGTGAATGTTAGATAAAAACACTAAAGCATAGAAAACTGTGCCTGTGTGAATGAATGGGTGTGAATGAATGAATGAGGCCTGTTAGTGCGCTCGGGTAGAGCAGAACCAGTCCATTTACCAGTTACCATGACACCTGGGGTGTGTGTGTGTGTGTATATATATATATATATACATACACACAAAGGTGTACTCTCAGTGGAAAGGTGTACTCTCAGTGGCAAGGGAACAATAAGAGAACAGCACCACCAAGGCTGGAGACGGAGCAATACTGGAAGAGCATATGGGAGAAGGATGCAACCCATAACGGCAATGCTCAGTGGCTAGAGGATCTGAGGGCAGACCACAGCAACCTCCCTGAACAGGGTCCAGTAACCATCACAGTGGCAGATATCCAAGAAAGAGTCTCCAGTATGAAGAGTTGGACAGCACCAGGGCCCGACATGGTTCACACCTACTGGCTGAAGAAGCTGACTGCACTCCACGAGCGTCTGGCAGCACAAATGAACCAGCTGCTAGTTAACGAGAGACACCCGGAATGGCTAACTGAAGGCCGGACGGTCCTGATCCCCAAGGACCCCAAGAAGGGACCGGTCCCCTTCAACTACCGACCAATAACCTGCCTCAGTACTACATGGAAGCTCCTGTCAGGCATCATATCGGCTAAGATGAACAGGCACATGGGTCAATACATGAGCGGGACACAGAAAGGAATTGGCAAGAATACCAGAGGCGCAAAACACCAGCTACTGGTAGACAGAACAATCAGCCGAGACTGCAAGACCAGACTGACCAACCTGTGCACTGCCTGGATTGATTACAAGAAGGCCTATGACTCAATGCCCCACAGCTGGATACTGGAATGCCTAGAATTGTACAAGATCAATGGGACCCTAAGAGCCTTCATCAGGAACTCAATGGGGATGTGGCGTACAACACTAGAGGCCAACTCCAAGCCCATAGCACAAGTCACCATCAAGTGCGGGATCTACCAAGGAGATGCTCTGTCCCCACTGCTGTTCTGCATAGGCCTGAACCCCCTCAGTGAGATCATTAACAAGACTGGCTACGGATACCGACTACGGAACGGAGCAGTTGTCAGCCACCTCCTGTACATGGATGACATCAAGCTGTATGCCAAGAGTGAACGAGACATCGATTCACTGATCCACACTACCAGGCTATACAGCAATGACATTGGAATGTCGTTCGGACTGGAGAAGTGTAGTCGGATGGTAACAAAGAGAGGGAAGGTAGTCAGAACTGAGGGGATTGTACTACCAGAAGGCAACAT
Organism: Rhamphochromis sp. 'chilingali'; assembly: GCF_963969265.1. NCBI lineage: Eukaryota > Metazoa > Chordata > Actinopteri > Cichliformes > Cichlidae > Rhamphochromis > Rhamphochromis sp. 'chilingali'. The sequence continues at coordinate 46,031,194 of NC_137931.1, read as the reverse complement.
TGCAGACATAGAGGACAGTTACAAGTACCTGGGGATCCCACAGGCGAATGGGAACCATGAAGAGGCCGCTAGAAAGGCTGCAACCACCAAGTACCTGCAGAGGGTCAGGCAAGTCCTGAGGAGTCAGCTGAATGGTAAGAACAAGATCCGGGCCATCAACACGTACGCCCTGCCCGTGATCAGGTACCCTGCTGGGGTAATAGGCTGGCCAAAGGAGGAGATAGAAGCCACTGACATAAAGACAAGAAAGCTCCTTACCATGCATGGAGGGTTTCACCCCAAGTCCAGCACCCTGAGGCTGTACGCTAAGCGGAAGGAAGGGGGCCGGGGACTGGTGAGTGTCAGCACCACAGTCCAGGATGAGACAACGAACATCCAAGAATACATTGGGAAGATGGCCCCAACTGACCGAGTGCTCAGTGAATACCTCAGGCAGCAGAAACCCAAGAAAGAGGAGGGAGACGAGGAACCATCATGGAAGGACAGGCCCCTGCACGGTATGTACCACCGGCAGATAGAGGAGGTGGCTGATATCCAGAAATCCTACCAGTGGCTGGACAAAGCTGGACTGAAAGACAGCACAGAGGCACTAATCATGGCAGCACAAGAACAAGCTCTGAGTACAAGATCCATAGAGGCTGGGGTCTATCACACCAGGCAAGACCCCAGGTGCAGGCTGTGTAAAGATGCCCCAGAGACAATCCAGCACATAACAGCAGGGTGCAAGATGCTAGCAGGCAAGGCATACATGGAACGCCATAACCAAGTGGCCGGCATAGTGTACAGGAACATCTGTGCCGAGTATAACCTGGAAGTCCCGAGGTCAAAATGGGAGATGCCCCCAAGGGTGGTGGAGAATGACCGAGCTAAGATCCTGTGGGACTTCCAGATACAGACGGACAAAATGGTGGTGGCTAACCAACCGGACATAGTGGTGGTAGACAAACAGAAGAAGACGGCCGTAGTGATCGATGTAGCGGTTCCGAATGACAGCAATATCAGGAAGAAGGAACACGAGAAGCTGGAGAAATACCAAGGGCTCAGAGAAGAGCTCGAGAGGATGTGGAGGGTGAAGGTAACGGTGGTCCCCGTGGTAATCGGAGCACTAGGTGCGGTGACTCCCAAGCTAGGCGAGTGGCTCCAGCAGATCCCGGGAACAACATCGGAGATCTCTGTCCAGAAGAGCGCAGTCCTGGGAACAGCTAAGATACTGCGCAGGACCCTCAAGCTCCCAGGCCTCTGGTAGAGGACCCGAGCTTGAAGGATAAACCGCCCGCAGGGGCGTGCTGGGTGTTTTTTATATATATATATATATATATATATATATATATATATATATATATATATATATATATATATAAGACACAAAGCTTGCCTATTTTGTTATTGTTGACTTTTTATTACGTTTACCAACTATTATTTTACGCATGACTCTAACTGCATGCGTGATTTTGGTCTTTGATTGCTTATAAGAACGGTGCCTATAAATAAAATTATTATTTTATTTTTTCAATTCCTACTTGAGTTATATCCTGGTTACTGTGCGCTGGTGAAGGGTTGTTTGCAATGAAAAGTTTTATTCATTTCTATTTATCATCATACGTGTCTCCTCTTTAGTGTTGTGTTGATTTGATGCGTCTTCCAAAAGACATCTTGAGCTCAGTTAGACTCAGAAAAAAACGAACCCTCCTAAATCACCATTAACCATCAGAGCGACACACACACACACACACACACACACACACACACACACACACACACACACACACTCTAACTTGATGTGTGTTTTTTCCCTCTCTCAGAATCACTTTTGAGACCTCAGCAGTGGCTGAACGCTATGATGAAACACAGACATCGTGTCCTGCTGTAAACCAGCAGCATCCACTCCCGGCTTCAGCGGCGCAGTCAGGGCTGCTGTCATATAAACACACAGACAGACGCGCTGTAGATCCAGTTTTCTATATTACTAAATCACAGGCCGAGGCTGCAGCGGTGGCAGTGTCCTCACTGGAAGGAGAATTTGTTTGCGTCCCGATCCCGCTCGTGTTGAGTAAACTTAAGACAGCCAGCAGGCGCTGCTGCGGTTGCTTAATGCTGCCTTGCAGCGCCACTGTGGCCTTTTATGGTCGGCCTCTCAGATCGCCCCCGACATGACACAGAGACGAAACGCCCGTGTGCGTCCTCAGGTGAGCGCATTTGCGCGTTTGTCACTGTCAGCTGTTTTCTTCGCAGTTCGGCTCCACGTACTAAAACTAGTGGCTGTAATGAACAACACCAACATGAACGGCTTTGCATCTGTGATTTACTCAGCATCGAGCCTCGCTTTACTTTCTAAACATCTCTAAAGAGGTGTTTATTATTCAGCTGCTGTAATGGTGAGTTAAGTCACATGAACTGCGCTGAGCTGCTGAATGATTGCAACCGCTAATTAAAAGGAAAAAGAAACCAGAAGCTGTGCATCAGCGCTGCAGCCGGTGTGACGAGGAGGAAACGATCGCACGTGTTTGCCACAAAGTCTGTCGTTTGTTTGTCTGCAAAGCTAATCACAAGAGGAACTCATGTGATTATGTCAGTTGATTTTGTGATCTTGATGCTTTCTTACATAGTGTGGCGATACATCATCACCCAGTGACACAAACCACAGGAAATAAAACTACAACTCATTTAATAAAACTTACAGCTCCTGTCTGTCTGCGACACAGAGCTCACATTAAGGTCGTGGTGACCATTTAGTATCTGTCACTGGTGCTTGAATCACACAAAGTGTGGGCTGCTGTGTCTCTGTGTTTGCGTGACGGGCTGGAGGTGAAGGCAGAAGCTGTGAGATCTGAGGTTGAAGCAAACATCAAAAAACAACTGTCAGGCTGCAGAGCCTCTTTGATCACAAATGCACCCGACGGCTGTTTTCACAGAGCTGAGCGGCCCGGGTACTTTGGACGAAAGCAAAGTGGAAACGTTCCACGCTGCTCGTGTGCGCTAAGCATTACATTAAACCACGAAAGCGCAGAAAGCAGGAAACTAGCTGCCGACGAAGCTCCACCTGTTAGTCATGCTTTCTCTAAAAGGACAACAAGACCAGTGCCACACCAAGTCCCACGCAAAGCTTCACAGCCTGAACTGTCCACGCACGGTGCAGCTCCACCGGTGGACACACAAATTCAGTAATAGATTTATGCTCAAATTTGAAAGGTGCATGGTGACACTGCACAGAGTGAGAAATGACTCACTGAACTTTGCACCAACGTCTCATCTGCTGCACTAACTGTCTCCGACCACAAACCCCAACCAGGTCAAACAACAACGGTGTGAAAATGGCCAAAGGAAGCCAGGAGAACATTAAAATAGCAGCAGCAGTAGCCAGCAGGTATAACGCACATCTCTGGGTCACATCCAGTCTGCAGCCCATGCTGGGTCACCTCCCCCCATCCACCCAACATACCCACGATGGCTGAAACATGAAGTCAGTGTAAAACCAGGTTACCTCTCTTGAAGGACCATCTCTTCATCCAGAGTCTGGAGAAGGATGGCCAGGAGTTGTTAAGAGGAGAGTCCGCCATAGGAGCAGCACAGTGGGTAGGCCAGCAGGAACTGGAGCTCGCTCGCACTCGAGCTCTGGCACCCAGCAAGAGGAAGAGGGAGGTGAGAGAGGGAGGGAGCGAAGAAACGAGCGAGAGAGAGAGAGAGGGCGAGCGGCATCAAGAAGCATATCAGTGTGGTGTCTTTAAAAGGGGTGAGGGAGTGGGCTCTCAGACTTCCCGGGGGGGGGGGGGGGGGGGGGGGGGGGTAGAGCTCTTGTTTTTAGATTCATTTGAAGCTGATTGAATGACAAAGTAAGGAGGAGGAGAGAGTTGCAGTTTTATTTCAATATGCACTCATGAAATGGATCCATAGCGCTGTGCAAACGTCTCCAGTCACCTCTTATTTCTTTGCATTTGGATTCCACAGCGTGCAGGAGTTTGTTTTTCAAGTCCTCTCGAGAAACACTTGTTCAGACTTTCTGAAGCTCTTTCAAAGCTTTTTCTTTTCCAAGTTCCAAGTTCAACTTTATTGTCACTTCAACCATATACAGTTTAAAAATACACAGTGAGGCGAAACAACGTTCCTCCAGGAACCAAGGTGCTACAAGACAAGTTAGTGCAAAAAAAATAATAATATATAATATATCTAGTAATAATACTGTGCAAAAGAGCATTTACAGGTTGGTGTGTGCGATGGTTTGGTGGTGTAGGTCAGTGTGTTTGCGCTTTGTGTTGGTTAGTCAGTCCAGTCTCTTTTTGTTGTGTGGATGCTTTTTCCCTCATTTTCAGTCCAGTCATCGTAGCATTTGCTGTTTTTCTTGGTCCACTTAACACTGACCTGTGAATCATTCGAGCATGCAGAAGACGCCCAACTCAAAGGATGAGCCCCTAACAGGAAAGCTAGCCAAGAACCAATTTAAGCACTTTGCACTTTCGGGCCTTGGGAGGAGAAATCCAGCAAAGACCCGACACAGGATGTGACGGAGAATAAAGGTCCAGTCATGCCAAATACTGACTTTCAGGCTTGTTCATTTGTACAAACCTCTTGCTTCAGACCAGTTAGCAGACGCAGCTGTTTTAGAGAAACAAAAACAGAAAAGGAGAAGGAAGCATACGCAATGAAAGTACAGGGTAAGGATCCATGCTGGGTTTTTCTTAGATTCAGATTCACAGGGAAACTGCACATTACAGAAAAGACCAAGTCTAACAACTAAAGCAGTAAGTTTGAGCTAAAAACAGGAGGTACTGTACCAACCGCTGACTGCTGCAGCTGCTAGACATGGGGCTTGGCATTTCTTGCAACTATTTCCTTTGCACCAGCGTCGCTGCGGACGACTGTCAGTGCACATCATGTGGAAGACTCTCCCTACTTTCCCACAGATGACACGGCTTGAAGCGTATTACAACCGAAATGTGCTGCACATCGTCTCACATTTGATCCACCGCCAGTCACAACCTGTCAAAGTTTATAAAAAAACTAAAAACACACAAAGTGCACTTACGCTGGATGGAAGGTCACAAGTGGCAGCATGTAAATTCCTCCTGTTGGCCAAAAGAGTGAATTAAAGGCAGAAAACCCCCAAAAAACAGATGCTTTAAATCCTTCAGATGGGACTGTTCTGCAGGAACGTCGGACTCAAACTGAGCGCATACAGCCAAAACAGTTGCCGTCTCTCAACCCGCTTCCTCTTTCTTTTCTTTCCCCTTTTTTCTGTGTGTCATTCTGCTCAGCTGAGGAGAACCGCACTCTGAATGGCCCACACGTACAGTTTGACACATCACTGCAGCAGCGTGATAGCGCAGCAGTGTGGAAGCGTAACCAGAACGAGTGACCTGTTGGCAGTAAACCTTTGTTACTCACAAAAACAACGTCTCACTCCATCGAAGAGCAATAGTTTCGTCACCGACCATCAGCACACACATATACGCTGAGATGTAGTTTGACGTCTCTGGTGTGTTTTTCTGCTACTACATCTTCTCATTGTGCAGCTTTGTGCTTCCATGCAAAGCATTTACATAAAACAAGTTGGGGAGGAACTAGATGTGCTTATAGTGGTTTCCCTCAGTGCATAACGACGAACGCTGCACTGCTGCTCTTTTACTTTCAGATCTTTTTCTGAATCAAAACTAAGGCTTGTGCAAACCGGCCGTGCAGTCTTTGTGTTTTTCCCCTGAAACCCAACCTACATGCAGAGAATGGAAAGAAAAGTATTTGCAATGTGCAGCTTTAAGACGTCTCTGTGCTTCAGAAAAACACACAAACCTATTGTAGTTATTTTTTTCATTAAGCTTAAATTGGCCAGATGGGGGTGCATCAGTTACTCTTCTGCTTTGCAGTGCATGGCTTCACCACAACAGGTCTCAGGCTGAAAAACACGACGACGAGAGCTAATAGGTAAGACTTAGCTCCTCCTCAACCACCATCAAGATACCACTTTGCAGAGCTGTTTAGGTACATGACGATTTTTATCAGCTGCCAGCCACGGCTCTGCGTCTGAACTAGGATGCTGAAGTGTGAGAATGCTTCAGTAATGTTGAGTCCAAATGTACAACTTAAATGTTTTTCCATTTTTATTTACTCCTTTCATTCAATCGTTGCATCTACTTTCCATTTTCTGAGAAAAATACATTTAAAAAATGAGGGACAGTAGAGTGCTTCTCTCCTGACCTGACTGATGAAGATCTGATCCAGAAATTTACATTTGGATTTGTCCCTTTGGTGTCTCTCAGACCATTTCCCGTCTTTAAGAATGGCTTCCTGACAGCCACGCTAACACCGAGACCATTTCTGACGAGACTTCAGTGAGCAGTAGATGGGTCGACTGAAGGGTCAGATCCATCTCTCAGGTCCTGTGTCATCCTTGCAGGACTTCAAGGGCATGACCTTCAGACTATCATGGATGCTATCTGCTGTGCATTTGGTTTTTTAGGCTTGTCTTCCACTTGTCCTGTTTACTCATTTTTTTAAGAATATACTGCACATCACACCAAGATAAGCCAGGTTTCTTTGCAAATCGTCTTGTTGGGGTCATTTGAGGCATCAGTGTTTGAGAAAATGCACAATTTTCTTAACCTTTAATATGATACAAAAGCAGCCAAAGCAGTCTCTAGTAACCGTTCTGCACACCGCATTAAAAAAAAAAAAAAAGTAGTAGTCAGCAGATTATGATCTGTATGCAACATTACTGGTAGTGATGGTCCAGTGGACCCTAAAAAACCCAGAGGGCCCAAATGAGCATCAGGTTGCCCTTTTCGCTCAGAGTAATTCAGCTGATGACCAACTTTCCATGAAAAGAAGCCGACGAGGATGCTGAGCTCTGCCCCCTCCCCCCTGGCCTCCAGGAGCGCCCACAAATGCATCCAACCAGCATCTTAAAAGATTTCTACAAATTTGAGCTCCAGGATCAGAAGCAGAAGAAATGTTAAAGCAACATGACAGCTGGGAGTGCTTTTTTGTAACAGGATGGTGAAAGGAGCCTCCTCAGAGAAAGGACTACAAATCTGTGGTGATGTCCTGCTAACCCAAAAACTCCATCAGCTCATTTTTACATGCTGCCACAGGACATCCACCTGGTGTCACCTGAGCCCGCACTGCCAGCTAGTCCATAAACTCATGTTTTATATTTATCAGATAACTTAAACTAAACAAGGAGGAAGTGCTGAAGACAAATCCAGACGAAAACAACCACAGGGCGACTATAGTCACACAGCTTCCTCCCATCATGTGAAAATACTACCAGTATCTCTGGATCTGGGAAACACAGAAGTCCCAGCCAGTACTCCCAGTGCTCCCAACACTTCAACCACATGGACAACACACCAAGATAACAAACGGTCCCGAAAGGAAAACACGATCAGCAGTTTTCCTGTGTGAAATAGTCGTAACTCAAACTGCGTGACTGGCAGGTTTGGAGCCAAACGTAGGGAAGCGCTCGGAAATACAGCTTCACTGCTGAAACAAGGTAACTGTTGGAACGCAAGTACGCCAAATATACCAGGAATACGAGGAACTTGGAACTTACTACAGGACACTAGGAAGACACAGCAGAGACGACAAGGGAACAGGTGAGGAACACAGCTGAGCAGAATCTAACTGAGGAGACAGAGGAAGTAAAACTGAACATGACATACATGGGACAAGGACCTAACAAAATAAAACAGGAAGTAGCTAACACAAGGGCCAGAACTTAGACAGGCTAACTTGACAGAACAAAAGGGAAAACGAGCGACTACAGAGACCGGCACAGAAACACACACGGGGACACAAAGATGGAGACTAGACTCATTTCCACAGGAGACAGAGGACACGGCACAGAGACAAAACTAGGACAGCCCGGACAAAAAAGGAAACTAACACAATCAACCATACAAGAAACCAAAAACTACATTTGTTTCTATTTCTTAAGAACCAACAGCCCAAAACATCTCACTCAAAAAACCAATTAGCTTAACCAATAACAAAGAAATGAGGTCCACATGTAAAGGTGAAGAAAAGCAAAACAAGAGCTAAACTAATGAATAATAGCATCAAGGCATTCAAACCAGTGACCAGAGCGCAGTGAAACCAAAGCAAATAAAAACCAAGTTGGAAACCTTCTCCATATAAGATGGTTTCCAACTTGGCTTTTATTTGCTTTGGTGATGTGCAGGATGTCACTTCCTGTAATAGATGACAGAAGCAAATCATTAGGACCTGAAAAGGAGGAAGCAAAAAGCAGACCCGACCACTGAAACCACAAAGCCTGGCGGCCGTCACTTATCTTTGGCACTCGATTCACTCGCATAAGTAGTTTTTAGAACAGGTGGCAACAAAGTAACAGTCGTGTTACTGCGTCAAGTGTAGCTGCTCAGACATCTGGATCCTTAGACACAAAATACACAAAGATTCATTAATGCAGCTCTACGTTTATTTATAAAGTCACTGGTGTCGTTTGTATTGTATTTGAAGTTCCTCTCACTCGTTACATTTAATGAATATCCTGATTTAATCAGTGACAAAACCAACAAAGAGGAGCGTCTGATGCTGTTGCGCTCCACAGGGTTTAATCATCACTCATCCCAACGGCAGATCCTTCTGTTCTAACCCTGTGCTGCTTTTTATATGGCAGTGACAAAGGAGTGCTCATGTGAGATGAGTTGGATGAAGGCATGGTGACATTATCCAACAAAACTTTATTCTGAGACCTTCGCAGTAATCAGTCAGACGCTCACATCCCAGTTTAAAGCTCTTTCCCAGGCTGGGAGCTGAGACGAGAGTCTAGCTCTGGATCAGAGTTACAGAATAATGAAAAACGATTGAGCTCTTTTACGGATTTGCTGCCTTGCCCAGCTTTAAATGTTGGAATTGAATCAACCTGCAGATAATGTTCATCATTTTAATGGAACAGAAAATATTTCCCCTGAAATGCATCAGCAGGGTTCAAGTGTTAACAGCAGGAAACAGGATGAATCCAAACCTCGATAACGTGACTGAAAACACAAAGTGTGCGATCAGTTTAACTCCCCAAGCTGACAAAGTGCACAAAGACGCATATTCTCCAATAATTTTATTCATAATTTTAATATAAACAGTTAATTGTTGAATAATTTACACACAGCAAGATTTTTATTTTCATATCATTGCAACACTTTCTGTACACGTCACTACTTGGCTCTCCTTTGAAAACATAGAAAAAATAAATTGTCAAGCGTTCATTTCGTCATGGCACATTTTTGATCCTGTACAATATGCATGTGTGTGTGTGTGTGTGAGACTGTGTAGTCGATATTTTGTGGTACATAAAGATAATGGCACATCTGGATCCAGTGTCAGGGATGAAGCAATCTCTTGCGGGTTTTGGGGCGAGGCGTCCTTTTTTTGTTTTTGCACTGCACATACACACATATACACCTGCTGTATGCGTACACGCCGACATTTCAACATAACATATACACAACATATCCCAAAAAGAATACATCAGCATATTCATCGCCAATAAAATGACATTAACAAAGAGGTATCCTGCAAGACAACACAGAGCATTCTGGGGACCACCTATGTGCACGAGGAGAGAGGAAACGTGAAGTAACAGGAGGACGAAGAGAGCGCTCGTGAAGATCTCAACCGAGGACGACGACACACTCGGACCGAGCATCGCACACTGGTGTGTAAACTGGAGCAGACCACTGGACCGGCGGGTGACTCTCACAAGCTCGTCCTCATGTCTGTCACCTGACAAAGGGCTGCGACACACAGGACTGGAAGTCATTCATAGGAGAGGTTCAGCCTTTACGCTCGTATAAAGCTTGTTCATGTTATGGGGGAACACCAAGCTGTAGCACAGAGGCAGCTAGCTTAGCACAAAGTCCGACACTGGAGAACACGGCGAGTGTGGCTCTGAGCGAAGCTACCAAGCTCGTTTCCACCAATCGAAGACGAATAAAGCCCATCAGACAACATTTCAATTTACTTCTGCATAAGTCACATTTTTAGACTTATGCAGAAGTAAATTGAAAAACCTAAACTAACCTAAACTAAACTAAACTGTCGAGCTGAAATTCCGAGATACTCAATTTTTTTTGCTCCAGTGGCAGAAACAAGCTTCCATACAGGATAAAACACCTTAAAATCCTACAGTTCAATATTAGACACATTATAACTAATCTGTTTAGTCCACACACGCACACACACACACACGCACACACACACACGCACACACACACACACACACACACACACACACACACACACACACACACACACACACACACCAGTAAATGTGAGAAACTGTTGTTGCTGGTCTTCTGTGGACTAAACCATCCAGGTGATGTGTTCATTGGTTAATCAGAGTCACGCTCGCTCTTTCTAATCTTTATGTTTAGAGAGGACCTGCTACGCTACAGTCGCTTTGAATGAGTCCTTTGTTTATCCAAATCTCAGGGTTGGTCCAACCAGTTACTTTATCCACTGCCTGAAACAACACTAGCCGCTCTCTATGACATCACAAAGAGCCAAGAGTAGAAAAAAGTCACAGGGATTGCATGCACACACACTGAAGTCATTTTTTGGGAAACTTTAGCTTAACTCACCCCGTAACAGCTCATATAAAAATAAGTGACTAATAGCTCCGCTTCACCTCTCCGTGAGGGAATTCACCAAAACATGCACGACTCCTGTGACAGCCTTCCAGCTCTGCAGCTGAGAGCCTGGCGGAGGACACGCCTCTCCAATAACACGTTTTCTCTTTAGCTTATTCAGGATTTTCTCGCTTGTGTTTTTTTGTTTTCTTCTTCAAAATAACGCACAGTGGTCTTTTCCAGTTTGTCCACACTCACAAAGAAACAACAACAACAAACAAGTTACTTGGAAACATTTTCACACTAAAACACCTGCGACAGGTGAAGCGTGTGTGACGTGAGAAAGGCTTTACGGGTGACAGGGTGGCATGCCGCCGGGGCCGGGTGGAGGCGGGGGCGGGCCGAAATTGCACGACCTCTCGGGCCAACATTCAGGACATGCATCGGACTAAGAGCGGGGTCGGCGTGCGGAACATTTCAGGCCGCGTACTCGTGAAGCTGTGAGACTGCAGCCGCGCAATAACAGACTTCTCTGTGTAGTGGGCTGCTTCATGAAAAAACAAAAAGAACCTTTTTAAATTTAGAAAAAGTTATATACACATTGATAACAATGTTAAATTCAAAATGTACAAGAGTAGTAAAAGTTTACAGTCAGAAAAGGTCGTCGTATTCGGCCTCCCTACTTTGGCTAGAAAAAAAATAGATATCAACATCTCTAAAACGTAATACTTTTCTCTTTAAAACAAAACAATAATACATACAATGCTTTGTTCTCACCCTGTGCTGCGTTACTAGCATGCTCTGTCCAACCAGAGTTCAGCAAAACAAAGCCAAACTTCCCTAAAAGTGAAGCGCTCTCGTTTTGTTTCCAGGGACGAGAAGATCTGCTGCTATTTACACGTAAGAGCTTATTATTGGGTTCATTCAAAACGAAAATGACAAACATACAAATCGTGCAGCAAACGAACGCACTTTTCAATGTTTGTGCGCTCACTTGTTTGCGTGACTTTGGGCTATCAAAAAAAAAAAAAAAAGCATCAAATTATCTGCTGGTACAGATGTTTCATCTTCATGCACAAAGCAAGCCAGAGCTTAGCAGAGCAGAGACACAAGTTCAGCTGTTATTTTCTCTCCGCGTGGAGGGAAGGTTAAAAAGAAAAACAATGATTTCCTAAAACAACAAAAAAAGCAGAATCGTTTCGCCAAGAACAAAATTTATGTGATTTTCATTTCGTGTTCGGAGGCGGGAAAATCCTCTTTTGTGATTGGTGGACTGTCAGGGGCAGTTCTGCTCAGGAGGGGGTCAGACGGAGCTTTAGGCACTGTGGGTTGGCGCAGGAGCGGGGAAGCCGTTTGTCCTTGCAGCCCCTGACGCGCAACGCTCCCATCCGACCACTAGAGGGCAGGCCACACCAGATCACGTGTGAGTGGAGCGGTCCTGACTGATTTCACAGGCTGGGAAAAACTGATTTATGAGAAGAGTGTTTAGGTTTTTGTCGCCTTTTTGCAAGGATGCTGAGAACTTGCGCTTCAGTCAGAGCAGATGAAAGGTAGGTAGGTAGCTCTTCCTCCTCCTCCTCTTTACTCTCCAACCGTAAGCATCGGGCCGCCTCCCTGAGACGAAAAAGTTACAATCGAGATTTCAGTTAATAGTTGTTATGGCACACAGGATGGTCCGAGTCCCTTTCAGAGGCGGAGGAGGGGGTGGGGGTTAAAGTCCTCCTGTAAGCAGCCCGGGCGTCTGCGTCCTGCCACGACAGACCCAATCCACGGCATTGACAGGAAATACAGGTCATCACTCGACATTCACAGTAGAAAAAGCAAAAGCATACGCACAGAATGAAATCAGAACAGAGAAACAAAAGTACAACAGGAGGAGACTCGAGATGTGAACACAGCGACTGTTTCGACCGCACGGAGACAGTTCGACGTGCCGAAGAAGATAAAGCAGCGTGAGGTCCACGGCTGAGCTCGGTCAGCCTTGGCTGCGTGAAGGCAATCACAGATATGAACAGAGTCACGATATTATTGGTTTTTCTTGTCAGTGTCACGTTCTCTGATATCAGAGCCGCTTTGCGCACAGCCCAGAGGCCCGGTGAGCGCGGAGAAGGGGACCAGTAAAGCTACGGTGCTGCTTCCAGTGACCGTGGGAAGCTTTGTGTGAAGAAATGTTCATGAAACGTGCAGAGGAGAGGGGCGATGAGTGCTCTTAAAAACGCGACGCGCGGGCTTGAACATAAGATGTGAGAGTCTATAAGAGCACGCCACGGACGCAAGACGGCAACCTGGGAACCCATCCATGACTCAGGCTCCGCAGACCGATTCCTCCGTGTGCACTGAGGTAGACTCCGGCCAAACACACAGACGACAATCATCACTAACTAATTAACTAACGAGCACTCCTGCCGCTCACCACCGCCGACTCCATCTCTACAGCTGACCAGCCGGCAGCACTTACTCCACCCTCAGCGGCTCTAAACATGCTGACGGTGTTCTTGTTCACAGGATGATGATCATAAGAAAATGTTCAGAGCTGCAGATGTGCAGGAACACGCGACTTGCAGGAACACGCGACTTGCAGGAACACGCGACGTGCCGACTCTGAGCGGCTTTTGGCTGCGCGATCGGATCGTGATGCAGTTGGAATATTTCACGACGCACACGCAGCTGATGTTAGTCTGCTTTTATCTTTCCAAACAAACTACCACCGGCCCGCGGCTTTCACTCCTCAGTATGATGAACTAAAAACAACTCCATCATTTCCGGCCCCCTTTTAGTGGCCACGGCGCAGACTCGGGCCGATCCGCGCTCGGTGTGATCGACGGTGTCTGCAGCAGAAACACCGCCTCCAAAAAATATGAGAAAGCAGTGAGTCGTCTGTGTGTGTGTTGAACTACAGCCAATAGATTTAGCCTGGAAGAGGCTCAGGGTTTGAGAAGGCACTGGTAAATATCTGGAGGCAGCTTCCCGGCGGTCTCTGACTCGACTCTCTGGGTTCTTGGTGAGAGAGCAACGCTTTGGCTGTGAGTCTGTTCAGTTTGGCACCCGCACTGCTCTGTGTGTTCAGGGGGAGAAGAAGATCCGCTGACTATCGGCTGATGCCTGAGGACCACAGAAGAGCGGCCGCGGGCTGGCCCGCTGCGAAACACCGGTGACCTTTGGGCTCTGGATGAAGGCGGGTCAGTGAAAGGTCAGCCGTAAGGACACTTGACTTGTTTTGAACTCTGGATCAGTGGACAGGAATGTTTTTGAATCATCATCAGGAGCAATTTGACAAGTTTCTGCTTGTGTGAATGTTCAGAAAAATCTGTCTGCCACCGTATGTGTTGAAGTCATCTATTAAGGAGGAAAATCAAAAAGCGAACGTCTGTCCCTGTGTGATAGTGTGAGCTCTGCCAACAGGCAGGAAAGGCTCGAGGGAACGAGGAGCTCCAACTCAACTGGAATGTCAGACCTGAGTGAAACAGCTGCTGCACACAGTCTGCAGTGATAGCAGGGAGAATAATGGGATTAGCAACCAACTGGCAGCCCCCCCTCCCTGTGCTCTCTCAAAAATACAGGGAGACTGCCCCCCCCTCCGTCTGCAGGTGGAACTGTCCGTATGTCTCCTTCAGGCTTCGACCACAAAACCTGGAATTTTCCACCAGGCTAATCTTGAACATCAGCAGCAAACAGGACGCCTCAGGGAGACCAAGCACGGGTGGAGGGGCAACGCGTGACTCTGATAACCCCCTCCATCTAACGCAGAACGCCCCCCCCCTACCCAACCGCTGCTGTCAGTTCATGCTCCGCCTTTACTCCGAGCAGCACCGCGCCGTCTAACCTCGCCAACGGCTGACACAGACGGGCAAACCGGAGAAACCACAAAAATAAATAAAAAAATGAAAACCGCAGGAACAAACACGTGGGAGCCTCAACGCCACCGAAGACACGAGAGACGGCGCACCCGGGCACGCCGACCTACAAACGCCTCATAAAGCTTCTTTCTCTCTCTTTTTGGTTGTTTTGTTTTTAGTTTATTTTCAAAGCTGTAGTGAAGTCTTGAACTATTGTGCACTTTGAGAGGAAAGAAATGCAGTCAGCTTACAGCATTTCCAGGTTTCCCATCCAGACAAAGACTAAGAGGGAGGCGGGAGGCCTAAGACACGGAGAGCACTGCCGGTAGGTTGGAGCGATTTCTGGGGCGATAAAAATAAGGAAGTAAAAAATGTGAATAATAAACCCGACGAAACAAAGAACAAGCAAAGCTCCTGATGGAAAATATTACAAACTATTTACAATGCCATCTATTTTATATATATATAAAATATATTGGTAGGGAAATACCAATATTCCATATATATGTGTATTATATATACTCATATAATTCTATACCCACTAAAATATATGAAAGCAGCAGTTATTGGTCAGTCTGAGGGACTCTTTTTGTCCAATTCTTAACTGTTTAAATATCCTTCAGCCTTGAGGACACAAAAAGAAACGTTTGAAGCAAATAAATTAAAAGTTGTCACCAAACACCCGACGAATCTGTCGTTTGGAATTCTGCAGAAGCAAAACAAACAAACAAACAACAAAAACATTCCTCTAGGAATAGATGTTTGTTCTACCATCAAGTCTTTGCAAGTCATCCCACTGATTAAGTCATTGTTCAAAAAGGACAAGTAGTGTAGACACTTTGTTTACAGGCCACGTACACAAAGGCCACTATCTGAGTAAAAAGAGGGAAATAAAATAAAAAAGCACAGAATCGTGGAAATGCGGATCGGTGGGAGAGGAGGAGGGGCGAGTCTCGAGGAGGTCGAGCACGAGCAGCCTTCTTGGTTGTCTAAGGTTTGTTGTGTTCACAGTTTTCTGTTTTTTCCCCGTTTCCATCACAAGGAGTCGTGGAAACGCAGCGTTAGTGACGAGCGATGGTTTTCTGGTCTGATGTCTTACACCACGTTTGCATCATCTTGCCTGTGTTCTGGAGCCACGGGGAAGAAAATAAAAAGTCCTGAGATTTGTGTCTCTTTTTTTGTTTTTTGAAGGGCTTCTCTGAAGAATAAGAAAATCACCATCATCGAAAATGATGAGAGGAACACGAAGGAGACAGAAAAATAGATCGGAAAGGGGAAAAGGGAAAGCTTCAAAGAGTTCTTTGAGGAAACGGGAAGTGTTAGGAAGGGCTGGATCTGGGCAATGATAAAATTCTTCCATTTTTCTTGCCACCGTTCATGTGTGTGTAGGGGACGTGCTCCTCATAGTTCCCCCTCAGGGCCACCGAGGGCCCGCTGTCCCTGGATAAGCTCTCCTCTCTCTGGGAGTAAGAAGAAGGGTCCAGGGGGATGCTTTCCATGTTGTCCAGGTCTAGGTCAAACTCCTCCGTCTCGGGGACTTTGTTTTCATCACTGTAGAAGAAGGAGACCTCCTGGAAAGACGGGTCCAGGTCGTCCCGCAGCATCTCGATGATCTCGAGGAACGTCGGACGCATCTTGGGATTGTACTGCCAGCACATCTGCATGAGGCTGTGCCTGGGAAGAGGGATGAAGAAAGGCCAATTTAGTCTTGTGTAACGTGGATGGCAGTTTTCCCAGCTCCGCATCTACTCACATCCTCTCAGGGCAGTTCTCCGGTCGATCCAGGAATCCTCCTTCCATGACGAACTTCAGCACCTGCTCGTTGGACAAACCCTGGTAAGGCTGCTCGGCCAGCGTGCTGATCTCCCACAGCACAACACCGAACGACCTGCAGATGTACAAACGCACAAACAAACGAGATCAGGCCGAATGACGTGCGGCTGTACGGTAGGCCACTGTGTGAGCTGTGACTCACCAGCAGTCAGAGTGGGCGGTGAAGACTCCGTCCTTCAGGGACTCGGGTGCCATCCACCGGACAGGAAGCAGGCCCTTCCCTCCTTTACGGTAGTAGTCCGTCTCATAGATGTCTCGTGTCATACCAAAGTCTGAGAGGAAGAGCGACGGAGACAAAGGTTAAGACAACACCTCCAACTACGCGGCGGTATCGACAACACCAAACACGTTCTGGTACCTCCGATCTTGACGGTGAAGTCCTCCGCCACCATGCAGTTCCTGGCTGCGAGGTCTCTGTGGACAAACTTTTTAGCGTTGAGGTAGGCCATGCCGTCGGCGATTTCTGCAGCCATCTGGAGCATGTCTTTCAGAGTCGGCGGTGGGGAACCAGACGGGTTGTTCTACAAACCACAAACAGGTTAGACCCACTCACAGCTTCCCGCAGGTAACGCTGTGCTGGACATCTGCTGAAATACTCGGGCGTAGTTTTCAGTCACGTGACCGACTCGCTACGCTGGCGAGCTAAATGTTACTGCACGACTACTTGGATCATCTACCCGTGGAGGGGAAATGAAGACAGCGATCCATATTCTGCCCCAATACCACAGCTACTGTCTGGCATTTTAGTTAAACTCAAAGATGTTCGTAGGATTGGTGGAGTGCAAAGGTGGGGTGGCTGGAGCTCAGGAGGTAGCCTAAACCATACCCATCCCTACTGCCAACTGGAAGGTTGGTGGCTCGATTCCCAGTCTGCATGCCCAATATCTCTGGGATACTCTCCGATCCATCGGCGTGTGAATGTTAGCTAGAACACACTTTAGCTTAGAAAAAAGATCCTGTATGAATGGGCGACTGAGGCATGTTGTATAAAAGAGTAGAAAAGCACTACATAAGAACCAGTCCGTGTACTGTTCAGGTTACTTGGAGCAGGAGCAGGTGAGTCTATCGTTTACTGATCACCATCTTCATTACTGAGCCTTAGCAGAGGAATCTTAGCTAAAATCATAACACGTGCAACTTCTTTTCACCTGAAATTTTATGAACAACCATTAGGCGAACCAAATGGCTGTAGGCTTTACTGCACGTCCCAAATCATCAACACTGCTGGTGCATGGGCCCATCGGTCTGAGTGACTCGCTATACACAGGTGGAAAAACCCAGAGTTTGTAGAGCCCTAGTTTGCTTAATTTTCAGCAAACAGGCTTCAGGGAGTGCATCCATATGTAAATAATACAGGTATTAAACCACATGAGTGATGTTTGGGGGCGGGGCTTACATACCAGAGTGTGTAAATAGGTGGGAGCACACTAATCAGGACTACATACCTCAGAGTCTGGCCTGAGACTCCGCAGGTAGCTTTTCAGGTCCCCGTGGGTCATCAGCTCCATCACTACCAGGGTGGGCTGACCTTTGGACACCACGCCGAGCAGACGCACCTGCAAACAATTCATCGTGTTAAAACGGCGCGCTCAACTCTAGCAGTAGACTTTGTAGCCAAAATTTCAATTTAATGACTAGAAATGATAAAGCTACACCTCAATCTGATTTTTACAGCTGACGTTTTAACCTTTGGCAGTTAAACTAGTGATCAGCCGGCTCTGTAGGTCCACAGTAACAGTTACAACATTTGTTTGTAGAGTCAAACTGTGCGTGAACACGGCAGCGCCGGCAAAACAAGACACGACTGTGAGTCAGACGTGTGCCGCCGCTTTCAGCGAGACGACGGGAAAGCTGTAATTTAGTGTAATTGACGAGCAGCTATTCCGGTGTCCTCTCGGCGTGCCGTGACGCTGTCTGAGGGTTTAACGGTTTAAAGAGTCATACCACGTGGTGACAGCTGAAAGCCTTCATGACGGAGGCTTCGTTGAGGAACTCGATCCTCTCTCGCAGGCTGGCCGATTCGTTGACCGTCTTGACGGCCACGCGCGTCTCCGGATCGCCTTTGACGATGTCTTTGGCGACTCCTTCGTACACCATGCCGAAGGAGCCCTGACCGAGCTCTCTGAGCAGTGCGATCTTCTCCCGGGGCACCTCCCACTCATCAGGAACGTACACTACACAACACAGGTGCAAATGACCGTTTTGACAGAGCGAACTGAGGGAACAAATCATCGTATGACGGAAAAAACAACTATTTCATTCTTACTGTCACCAGCGCTGAAGTACTCGGGGTTTGGAGAGGTGATGAGATCTCCTAAGGGGCCTTCGGTTTGCCTGTAACACGACCACACAGAGTCACTAAGAGTCACTGGAGTTTATGGCTGTAATGGGCAGCCTGCTGGTTAAAGACTAACCTTTTTTTGAAGTACACAAACGCTCCACCTCCCGCGAGTAGCAGCAGGATGAAGCAGATGACGGGACCCATGACAATCCAAATCAAACCTTGATCAGCTGCAACAGATAACAGAGCGGTCACGAGACAGTAAATTTGGCACATCTTCCACTTTTCTGTTAAGTTCAGAAGTCCGACTCTTAGAGTCTTACGGTTGGGCATGAAGAAGTAAATCATCTCAGTAAAGGAGCCGTTTCCTGCCAGCGAGGTGGCGCGAACCCTCACGCTGTAGTTTCCAGGCTGAACAAGGGAAAGCTTGGTGCCACCGAGCTTCTGATAGGCCGGCCGTGACACACAGGTCGTGTGAACCTGGGCCCAAAAGGAAAAGAGAGAAAACCCATGTTATTCTAAAAGTTTGCTTAAATAAATAACGGAAGAGACTTTCAGGACAAACAGGTCCGGATATTTCCAGGTTACTTTTACACACATGTGGCACAGCAGGAAATACTACAGTTCAGATGTGTTTACATTACTTCAAATACTCAGGTGCCAGGGTAGAGCGTGCAGGACGCAGCACACGCATGATGCTCACTCGCTGCTCTATTCCCACCCAATCAAAAGTGACCAAAGTATTTTTGCTGAGCCAATTACTCTTAACCCCTGACTGGGTGGACAGCCCACACTCCACCCCGTCTTCTCATGCTGCTGTGAAGCAAACCTTCACCTCACAGAATGACCTGCTCGAGCTCGTGTCTCTTATTTTGAAGGGCCAACGCTTAAACGTTCTTGCTGCTGTTTGTTGGGCTCGTTGGTTTGCAGTATAAAGGGCCTCGAGGGGAGTGCTGCTGTGATTTGGTGCAAACCTGAATGTTGTGCTGAAGTGAGAAGAGCTGACATGTGCAAAAACACATAAGACTGTAATCTAAAAATTGGCCTGTAGCCCTTCGATAGAAGTGAAAAGCTGGGCTCGTTTGACTCTGTGTTAAGGACGCTTAAAGTTGGCTGATGCGCGACTGCACTGTCGCAGTTGAAGTCCGTTCCACTGAAAGCAGCAGGAAGTGATCGCTGCAGTGATAAATGCATCCAGCCTTCATAACTGTGTTGTAACATTCTCAGCGTTGTCATCGATGTGAGCCTCCAACGCGCCCCAAACATCATTTTAAATGAATCCACATCGGTCTGGGCCACGGGCGGTTTTTCAGCGCAGCGAGATGTCGCGTGAGACGAGTCCATCGCTGCCACTGCATACTAGTCTTCCATCCTGCCTCTGTCACTATGGTAACAGATCTGCTACTGGCTCCTGGGGTCAGGCGGTGCAGCAATGAATAGTAATGAGAGATGAATTCACACATTTAGAGCAAGTAAACAACAAGACTTGGACGCGCCGTCACAGACGAGACCTTATGCACGCAAACGTTCCCAGAATTTCATCCACAAACGAACGCGTCCGACAGCGTCGACACGCAGCACCAGGAGGCTGTAAACAAATATTTCCTTGTCCCCTTCTATAATGAACAGACACAAATTGGGGTGTTTACAGGAAGCCTTTCCTTCCCGGCCTGCCTCGCCTCCCTGGAGTCTACCCAGATCACTCCTTGTCTTCTCACCTGCGTCTACTTTTCCTTCTGTGCATGTCCTTCCAGCAGAGCGAATCGGGATCATTTCTGCTGGCTGTTTTCCCACATCACCTCTGTGCCCTTTGGTTTTGAAAAACAAAGGACCCCGAGTCCTCCCACTAACATTTTCCAGGCCCAGCGCTCTCTAAGGTTTGCCAGTGGTTCATACTGACCTCTGAGTCTCCGACCTTTTTGTAGAAGACCTCGTACAGGATGATGAGCCCATTAGGGTTGATGGGTGGATTCCACTTAATCAACACATAGGGAGGCTCGCCTTGCACAATCTCGTGGGTCACGGGCTCTGGGATGTCGTCTGCTTTCTCTGCAGGTGTCAGACAGAGAAAAGCACTTCACAGTGAGGCGCAGCCGATTTTATCTCCAGAATCTGATATTCGGTGCACCAGCAGCCTATTTGCACACGCGTGTGCCCGTTCTTACCCTCAGGCATAGTTCGGGCACTGATATAAGTAGCCATGCTGCAGCGTTTGGGATCTGTCGGATCGTTGCAGGCTATGATCTCTATCTTATAACTGGTAAAGTGTTGCAGGTTGGAGATGACCGTCGACTCCTTTGAGAACACCTTTTGTTCCACCTGAGCAGAAAGGAAAAGAGATTGAACTTCGACTGCAACTCGAAATAAAGTGAAGGGAAAAGATGTGGTAAACATAAAACGCTCGATACCTTGGATTCCTCTTGATCCTCGCCATCGGGGGCGATTGTGCCTGAATCCAACTGCAGATTGGGAACTGTAGTAAGGAAGAGAGGAGGCTGGGTGGCATTAGCAACTCCCACCGAGCGGCGCCGCCGGGATGGTCTGCAGAAGTAAAAGTTAGAATAGGATATGAGTGAGTGACAGAGCGCGGACCTGCAAAGTCGTCAAGTTTCATGTGCATCAAGTGTTTGCAGATGACAGATGGTGTTTTGTGGAAGCAAACCAGACCTCTGCTCGCACTAACCTTTCCTGTGTGTCTAACTTCATGACATTTATGCACAAACACCATCCTAGGAGACATACTGACTCTCACCACTAGGTGGTGCCAGGCCATCCAGATGAATCTGAGTGCGAGCCACCATCCCAGCTAACAGGCTGCGTATGAACTGTTGAAGAGACGAACCCGAGTGCTGCATTTAGGACCGAGTGAAAGCAGAAAAAAACGGGAGCTCGTGTCCGTTTGCGTGACAAAATAAGAAAAGCGTGAGCCGCTTCTGGTGTCCTGCACTGTATGGAGCTGACCTTGGCCAGCTCAGAAGCAGGAATTCAAAATGAGGCTGATGTGCGCACGGCTGTGTGTGTGCGTGTCTCCAAATGGCAGTCTGCATGACTGCGCTCCTGACCGGCATGAATGATAATGGGCACAGTAATCACCCCCCCAGGGAAGCAGAGGCAGAGACTGTGGGTGTTTGTGTGTCCGAGAACAAGGTAGGGGCACCAGGGCCCAGACACTGCACCTCCCGCTGCAAGCCCCCGACGGTGGGTGACCAGCACAAAAACAAGTGTCTATAAAAACCACACACAGTGGTGGAGGACACAGAATTGGCACAGAGACTCACACCAAGGCTGAGTGATCTGGTTTAACTCCGGTCACGAAGAGAAACAAACGAGACAAGAAGCTCCTTTTGGTGCTTCGCTCGGTGTGAAGCTGAACTCACACCAAAAGAATTTGTTACATTTCTGCAAAACTCGAGGGCATTAAGCGGCTCCAGGAACACGAATTAAACCTTTAATTTAGGTGCTGGGGTGCGTCTCTATTTAAGTTTTCATTTAGCATGTGGGTAAACGATGCAGCCAAGGCATCGTCGCATGTTCAGATGCTGGGAATGAACCTGCTCTCGTACCTGCTCTCAAAGACTTCGTTGTGCAGGTAGTTCTCGAAGGTCTTGCGGTACTCTATCTCCTCCTGCTCCTTCTTTAGCTGGCTGTCCGTCTTGGGGCAGGCGCAGCACCTGCCGCCCGAGGTGGGCTCATCTGTTTGGTTCCACTTGTGCTCATCCTCGCTGTCCAGGTGGGTCGGGATGCGAGACGGCACTTTCATTCCTGGACGGGAAAACACAGCAGTCAGGGAAAGCCCCTCAAATGACTGAAGAGGGCGAACCATTTAAACTGTAACCTTGTAAGCAGTAGTCGAATTTGTACAGGTCGCTGTCCTCCGCCTGCTTTCGACAGACCACCCGGTAGTGGGTGATGTTGCCATTGGGACTGGTGGGCGGTTTCCACTTCAGGATGATCTGAGAGGAGGAGTTGGAGGAGGAGATGGGGTCCAGAGGAACAGAGGGTTCTGACGGGGACAGAGAACAAAATGTAAGTGCATCAAAAGGACTTTAGCTCCATCAGACTAGAGTCTAGAGGCACCATTCCATCCTTCTTCTTTTTACCTTGTTTGGAAAATAAAATAGGTCCAACGATTTATTAAATATGCAAACATCCATGGAAACACCAAACATAACAGTTTGCACAATTCTAACGAGCTTAAAAGTCGATATTTGTTTAAACACGTTTATTCCTCAGCACAGTGCAGTCCACCCTCCACTGAGACCAGATGGATCAGCTGAAGGGACAGATGCATCTTCCTGCGTCGCAGCCTTCCCAGATTATTGTCCTGTTTCTTGACTTTTAGATGCTGCTCATGTGCAGTAAACAGTTTGTCTTCCTTCTCCTTTGTTCTTCTATTTTCCTCACTTTTTTAAAGGATAAGCTGCATGCCGTGAAGCTTTTGGCTAATAGCTCTTTTGGAATCAGTTTGAGGTTCACACAGATTATTTTCTGCCTGTCAGGCGGCTTATGTTTGGCTTTTTTTACAGATTCAACTAAAGAAATGTGTTTTTGCTGCAGGTAACAGAGTGTCTACAGGCACAACTGAAAAGCGGCTCTTTGCTAAGCCGTCTGGTTCATCCCTCAAGTTTGGTTCCTTTTATGTTCCAATGATTCCTGGTTCATGGTCAGTGTTAAGAGGTTTAAACAAATAAAAATGATCAGGGACAAACACTGCACAAACAAAAAGGAAAACTTTCAGAGAGCCTGCTCAAGAGCACTTTAAAAAGTTACAATAAAGTCGAGCAACTTGGAAACAAAATATAAAGAAATGAGTGCTGACAGTAGTATGAGGGCAACACCCCCCCTCATCAAGGAAGGTTCATCCAAACGTGAGCAAGGTCCCAAAGTTGTTTCAGTTTAAGCCCAAATGGCTTCTTAATACATCCCATCATATAAAACAATTAACAACAGTTGGAGTGTTTACAAAAAGCCCCCCAACAGAAGTCCAGAGTAGTTTTACACAATCACTTAGAAAACGTCAGATGTTCTACAGTCATTGAAGTATCCATCAAACACAAACGTCGGTGTTCATGGCGTTACTCACTGGAAGCATCCGTCTGAACGTAGATGATCTCGGTCTTGGCTCCGTGGACTTGGTGCTCATCAGACGCAGACAGCTGCGTTTTGACCATGATGGCGTACTGGGTCCAGGGCTTCAACGGTCGGATCAGGTACCCCGGGTCGTCTGCCTTCTTTCCCTCCGTGGAACGAGGCGGCGGATCGACATCGGCAATCACCCAGCTGTTAGAGCCGCAGGCGTCCTGTCCATCAAACTCGGTGACGTTCTTATACGGCCTGTTGCACATGGAACGAAAACGTCCCAACATTGTTAGGCATCCGTGTGTCAGACAGACTGAAGAGTAAAGTGTTGGCTTTTGTGTGTCCTCGTCTGTACACGAAGCAATGATTTACTTACGCCTCTTTGTAGAGAACCATGAATCCCAGCAGGTCCCTAAAGTCTGCTGGCCAGAATGGCTCCCACCTCAGTATAATCATATTCGACTTGGTCTTTATCAAAGTGAAGTTCAGCAGCTTCGTCTCACCTAAAGGACCAAACACAATAATCACGTTCACGTTAGTTTTTGGTCAGAGCAATCCCAAAAACAAGGCAGTCCCGTATTCTGGTGCTCTTACAGGAAGCTTGCTCCCCGTTGTTGCGTAAAGCGATGTCGTTCTTTTGGTTTCGATCCCGGGTTCCAGTCACCGTCTCCATCTTTCGGATTTCAGACATGCAAAGCTTAGAGTTGTAGTGGAAGAATGTGCGACCACGCAGGATGGTTAGGTTGTGCTTGGACCAATCCCAAAGCTCACGGAGGTTCTGGTTGTCCAGCGCATAGAAGGCATAGGCCCTGAAAGAGATCGGACATCAGAAAAATCAATCACTCACAGCGAGGAGACGAGAGGAGGGGGGAGGGGACAAGAGGAGAGGAGACGAGAAGAGAGGAGAGGAGACAAGAGGAGACGAGAGGAGAGGAGAGGAGACGAGAAGAGAGGACACAAGAGGAGAGGAGACAAGAGGAGAGGAGAGGAGACGAGAGGAGAGGGGAGGAGACGAGAGGAGAGGGGAGGAGACGAGAAGAGACGAGACGAGACGAGACGAGAGGAGACGAGAGGACACAAGAGGAGAGGAGACAAGAGGAGAGGAGAGGAGACAAGAGGAGACGAGAGGAGAGGAGAGGAGACGAGAGGAGAGGAGACGAGAAGAGAGGAGACGAGAAGAGACGAGAAGAGACGAGACGAGAGGAGAGGAGACGAGAGGACACAAGAGGAGAGGAGACAAGAGGAGAGGAGACAAGAGGAGAGGAGAGGAGACGAGAGGAGAGGGGAGGAGACAAGAGGAGAGGGGAGGAGACAAGAGGAGAGGAGACGAGAAGAGAGGAGAGGAGACGAGAGGAAATGAGAGGAGACAAGAGGAGAGGAGACGAGAGGACACAAGAGGAGAGGAGACGAGGAGAGGAGACGAGAAGAGAGGAGACAAGAGGAGACGAGAGGAGAGGAGAGGAGACGAGAAGAGAGGAGACGAGAAGAGAGGAGACGAGAAGAGAGGAGACGAGACGAGAGGAGACGAGAAGAGACGAGAGGAGAGGAGACGAGAGGAGACAAGAGGAGAGGAGACAAGAGGAGAGGAGACAAGAGGAGAGGAGAGGAGACAAGAGGAGAGGAGAGGAGACGAGAGGAGAGGGGAGGAGACGAGAGGAGAGGGGAGGAGACGAGAGGAGAGGAGAGGGGAGGAGAGGAGAGGAGAGGAGACGAGAAGAGAGGAGAGGAGACGAGAGGAGAGGAGACGAGAAGAGAGGAGACGAGAAGAGAGGAGACGAGAAGAGAGGAGACGAGAGGAGAGGGGAGGAGACGAGAGGAGAGGGGAGGAGAGGAGAGGGGAGGAGACAAGAGGAGAGGAGACGAGAAGAGAGGAGAGGAGACGAGAGGAAATGAGAGGAGACAAGAGGAGAGGAGACGAGAGGACACAAGAGGAGAGGAGACAAGAGGACACAAGAGGAGAGGAGACAAGAGGAGAGGAGACGAGAGGAGAGGGGAGGAGACAAGAGGAGAGGAGACGAGAAGAGAGGAGAGGAGACAAGAGGAGACGAGAGGAGAGGAGAGGAGACGAGAAGAGAGGAGACGAGAAGAGACGAGACGAGACGAGAGGAGACGAGAGGAGACGAGAAGAGAGGAGACGAGAAGAGACGAGAGGAGAGGAGACGAGAGGACACAAGAGGAGAGGAGACAAGAGGAGAGGAGAGGGGAGGAGACGAGAGGGGAGGAGACAAGAGGAGAGGAGACGAGAAGAGAGGAGAGGAGACGAGAGGAGAGGAGAGGAGACGAGAGGAGAGGAGAGGAGACGAGAGGAGAGGGGAGGAGACAAGAGGAGAGGAGACGAGAAGAGAGGAGAGGAGACGAGAAGAGAGGAGAGGAGACGAGAAGAGAGGAGAGGAGACAAGAGGAGACGAGAGGAGACGAGAGGAGACGAGAAGAGACGAGAAGAGACGAGACGAGAGGAGAGGAGACAAGAGGAGAGGAGACAAGAGGAGAGGAGAGGAGACGAGAGGAGAGGAGACGAGAGGAGAGGAGACGAGAGGAGAGGGGAGGAGACAAGAGGAGAGGAGACGAGAGGAGAGGGGAGGAGACAAGAGGAGAGGAGACGAGAAGAGAGGGGAGGAGACGAGAAGAGAGGGGAGGAGACTTACTCTGCCTCGAGCTGCTCCCCCCTGATGACACGCAGTTTGCGGAGGAATGAGAGGGAGACCAGGGCGTAAGCTCTGCGGATGGTCAGGTAGCCTGTGATCTCTTCAATCTGACCCAAACTCGCCTCCAATTCGGCTGCTATGTTATCTATAAAGACGACAGTTCATCACATAAACAGCTACCAGCTGATGAGAGCAGACAGAGGTCAGGTACATACAGATAAAGGCTCAAAAAGTTTTAACAAAGGGGGGAAAGTCAAGAAACCCAAGTAATGGACAAGAAGGCGACACGGAGAGAGAAACAGGAAGTGGTACTCACTGCCTCCTCGAATCTTGATGATCATGTTGCCTTTAAGAATGGTGCACCCCCTCAAAGCCTGGGCCGACGTTACCGAGTCGATGGTCTTGTTTCCCACACACTCTTTAGGACACAAGCCCGCACACCGTGAGCAAGTCAGCCTACACAGAGAAACACACAACATCAAAATCCTAATGAACGAGCTTTGTGTGCGAGCCACGACTAGCTGAAAGTCAGGACTTCTGGAGACAACGTGGACGCTGCAGAGAAACGCCTTCGGTTAAAGCAAACAAAACTGTTTTCTGAGCGAAACACACAGAAAATGCCTCAAATGTTTCTGCGTGCAGTTATCAGAATTGGAATGAGGCAGGAATGCTCGGTGACATAGCGGAGCGCCGTGGGTCGGAGCCGGGGATGACATCGCAGTTTTAAACAACAAGGACGAATCTGTTCAGCGGAGTTTTTCTGAGGTCTATTCAGACTTTCTACATGGGCAGACATCCATCTGCTCTGTTATAGCTGCTGGTTCTTCTCCCTTTGTCCAAAGGAAATTAGAAAACAAACACGAGCCAACATTCAAGTGTCTAAAACTGCAGTTCCTCTCATGTCCACTTGAGGCTGGCTCCAAGAATGAGTCAATCCCCACAGACGTCCACGTTAAAGGCTAAAACGGAAATGTGGATTGATGACGAAATGGTTAAAATCTGTCAATATCAGTATTGACCTCCAACCGGTATATCGGTGTATTGGTGGGGCATACTTTATATAATCATATATATCTGTTTTTAATGGAAGTGACGGTGGTGAATCAAACAAGAAACCATCAAACATGCGCTCAATAAGCTGCTGCACTTATGTGAATCTCTATAATTCTCTCAAATGATTTAATAACCTCTAAAATAAAATGGTTTATTTAACAGGATTAATGTTCTGCCGCTAGTTTTAGTGCAAAAAATATCACAGAGAAAAGAAACAAGACTCGCGCGCCAGCTGCAGCTCTCAGAGCGATGTCCTCCCACTGCAAACGTGCTTTTGCACGTAATCATATGCACACGCACGCACGCGGCGATGAGGCCTTGATAGCGCCCTTCAAGAAAATCATTCACAAAAGGCCTGGCATGTGCAGCGAGTAGTCTGGTACATGCTGCTCCATTCACAAATGAGCACTGTTTATTTTTTTGATGCACTCTCAAATGAGCAGAATCCAGCTTTCATTTCCACCCTCGATGTCCCCACCCACCTGCTTTAGCCATACACGCTGCACACTGGCTGAAGGGCAAGGAAGCCTCCATGTATACTTCCCCATTTCCTATTTTGAGGGAATCGAGGATGTTCAGTTATAATGTTTTTCACGTTTGCTTAAAAAAGGTAGAGTGCATGTCAGCCGGGGCAGGGGATTGCTCTGGATCATTAGAAAAGATACCGATCACCAAACTCAGGCCCCGGGGACGTCTTTAAAGGAGCCCCTGTGCCCAGGAAGCAGCCAACAAAGGAAGCTGTTGTACTGCTATTCATAAGCTCACCCTGCTTTAATTCTGTGCAGCTCCTATTATATTCCCTCTGTGCAGGAAACACAAACGCACATACACGCAGTTATCCAAAATAAGCCCCCCACCCCTCCCAGACAGCCAGGCTGCGATGAAGACCCCATTTACCACAGTCACAGTGGCACGAAACACCCCACAGGTACTGCTTTTGCCATCTACGCTGACAGCTCCACGCTCGGCTCCTCGTGGTTTCCACCTTATCAAGCTCCTCATTTCTCGCACTCAGTGGACGAATCATTCTCTGTGACTTGTGAGTGAGTGGAAATACACTGTAATGAATTCTGCAGAACAACAGTGACTTTTAAGAAAAGCTCCAAGCATATTTTGTGTCTCTTTCTCCCACATGGAAAATTGTATATTCAGCTCCTCAGAAGTAACGCTCTAGTTGCAGCGTAGACAGAATGTTTTGGGTCGTTGTAGTGAAAAACACAGACACACAGGCAGACAGGCGGCGTCCGACCGGAGCTCTTAAAGGGACAGCGTTGATCCGTCCGGCTGAACTCTGTGACTCGGACTCCCCGAACCGTCGAGAACAGAGGCTTTGGTTTGGAGCGAGCGTACGTGCACACACAGCGGTACTGCTGTCACATCCAGGAAAGAGGAAACTCTTTTTAGACTGGCAGAGGAGGATGAAGATGCAGTTATGAAGCGTTTCTTCACATTATCTTAATATAACATAATACACAGTATAATAACATGCACTGAACCATCCACATATCTCACTTACCTGCACTGCTGTATAATTCTGTGTAAATAATCATTCTGTACAATACGATAATTTTTAATTCTACTTAATTCTGCACTTCTGGATGGATGCAAACTGCATTTCGTTGCCTTGTACCTGTGACGTGTGCAATGACAATAAAGTTGAATTCTATTCTATTCTAATATCTACCTGGAAAAATGAAGTACAGGGCAGCTTCCATCATATCTAACACCTCTCATGTCGTTGTTGTTTTAGATGCGTGCTAACAGCGCTGCACATGCACACATGCACATATGCACAATGCTGGAGGCACCAAAGGGAGGCAGGGTCTCCTACTCAGCAGTCTGTTAAGAGTCCCAGCAAAAACATGATGCAAACCGATGGGTGGGCCATGCTCACGTTGGACGGCGTGGGTGTGAAAGCAGTGGCGGACGGGGCGTGCTCGTGTCTGTCTGGGTGGAGCTGCTGCCAGATGATGACACATGTTCTCGTTATAACCAAAACAGGCTGTAATGTCGCAAAAATCAACAGATTCCCAATGACGACGTGGACATCGAGCCTCGTTTCAGGCCGTGGACGTCACCTGGCGACCAACCAATATTTCCATTTTGTGTAGTTCATTGGCACATAACAACCAAGGCATTCTTGACATGCCTGAAAGTATTGCCCAGGATTACGCATCGATGTGCAAGGACGCACAAAAAACAACAACATGCGCGCATAAAGGCTGCCGTTCGGCCTCGGGGTGTGTGACTGAGATTTACAGCGATGCTCTTTTGCGTCTAAGCACGCGATATTCCCCGCAGGCTGGCGAGATGCATTTCTCTCTAAAGCGCGTGACGATTAAATGCTGTTACCTTTTCTGCTGTTTGTACTAAAAGCTTTAAAACGCCTTCGTTGGTATTGTTTATCTAATAAACACACAATATGACTCCGTCTTCTCTGTAACATCATGTCTGCACCTGGAAAAAGTAACCCGTCTGTACACTTTGCTGGTAATGAGCCAGAACCTTCTGCACGTATAAACACTAACGTGTGTTTGCGCACGTGCAAATATATAAACAATAAACGCACGCGCACAAACGCAGGTACGCCAGAAAAACACAAACACCATCAATCATTCAGCCACCTGTGGCTGCAGCGCACAACCTGCTGCTGTTAGAGCCAACGCTGCTTTTCCTGTCACACTCGCCACTTTTAGTCTTTCTCAACAGTCCTAACCATCTGTCTGCAAACTTCACTCCACTTCTTCTTCACGCTAGGTGACGACCCTTTTTGCAATCAAGAAGTAAATAAGGACGATGGACTGTTTGTGCCAAGCTGTGTTCAAAGAAAAGAAATAATTAAGTCTGAAACGCGTCTCTATCGATAGCGTCGGCCACAGACAGACTGCGGGAGGATTTCTCCGAGCTGCTGCTGAGACAAACGTGTTGCCCTCGCTGCCTCGGCTGTATGTGTGTGCACTGGAAGCATGTAAACACACGCTTTCTTCGAAACAAACGCACGTCCTCCGTGTTTAGCAACAGCTACGAGACAGGATGTTCTTCTCTCCTTCACCCCCTTTACTACAAGTAGAAAGCTGAATATGCTGTGAGGTAAACAGGTTGGACGTCTGTTTATTAAAAGCTCTTGTCACATTTAAGACATCAATAAGACGAGGTTACACGTGCACTGTGGAAAACTGTAACCGGTGTTTCGACTTTGACTCTTCGCCTGTCTGACTTCAGTATATCTGGTTAACAGAGACGACTGAGCTGAGGCTCCAGATTTCTAACGTCGGTCACAGCGATGGCCGCCGCTCCCCGAGCCTGGATCTACCCGAGATTTCTTCTTCCTGTTCATAGGGTTGGGGTTTTTTTAAACGCTCCCCAATATCGTCGAGAGTTTGCTTTTAGCGCCGTGATTACCAAAGTGTGGGCTGCGGCCCCATGGTGAGCCACGGAGGTACTGCAGGTGGGACGCAGTCAAAACTGAAATTCACGTTAAAGACATACAATTATGTACAGCTACATGTATTTCTATACATTTATTAAAAGTGGTCATAGGAGGTGGTTAGTTTGTGATATTCCTCATTACTCTGACTTTAATTTTCTGCTCCTGTATTGAACTTGGTCTCCTGGCTGTATATGACCGTGGCACTGCTGTGTGGTTACTTTTCATTTTTTAGGGTCTTTATCTTCCAAAATAAAGAGTCTTAAGGGAGAGTTGTTGTGAATTAACATTTTTATATATGTATATATAAATAAATAAATAAAACTGACTCTTAAACCCTTTCTGAAATGCACACAGAGTGTTTTGCTAAATTTCACATGAAAACTGCAGGAGACGCGCTCACCAGCACAGACTGTTTAAACATCACTGGGAGCACAGGACCCTCATATGTGGTTTCCAGACGAATCAAAACTCTCAAGTGTTTTTTGCACGCAAAATAAAACCTCATTTAAGCAAATTAAAAACACATAATCTCCGTACTAAAAGTTTTATAAACTTCTCTGGACAGCGTTGTGCCTTCGCCGATGCAGCTGAGTAATCACCGAGAACAAAATGTGACGGAGGCCGTGAAAACAAACCGGGGACGTATTTGCAGCGGCTGAGATCAGAGGACTAATTTGCATATGAAATCATGTAGCTAATGCCTAAATGGAAACTGTGTCTTCAGCGCTGCGTGGTAACTTCTCCTGCAAATATTGCCTTTTCTTTATTTGATGTGCTGCTGAGTTTGTGACTCATCCTGCTCAGGTTTCCAGTGAAACAGTAACGCACGGTTACTAAGGACTGCACAAAGCGGGGCCAACAATCACATACAGGTTGCCCCATGCCTGCGTGTGCTTTGCTGTATTTATGCTCTTTGTCCCATTTCAGATTTGTTGAACACCTGAGCAGAAGACATTAAGAGGCAACAGGAGGAGAAGCTGGAGCAGACGGGGACTTACCTGCATCGCTACATAACTTATCGAGTGTAACAAACAAATGTAAAGTTCCCTTCTGTGCAAATGTGTTCGGTGACCACAGAGTGGTGGTGGGATGACATTTACAACCATGTGACGACAGCTACCATCAGCGAGGTTTGTGCGTGCGTTTGTGTGTCAGCCAGACGTACGTAGTGGAATTTATACTGGAATATCCGGAAGGGCACTCTGGGATACAGGCTCCGCTGTGGATGACGTATTCATGGCAGCCCGAGTCCCGGTCCTGGTTTTGTTTCCGAGTCTGCTTACACTGGTTGTGGAGGTCCTGAGTATATGAACAAGTACAACAAGTGGGGGGGAAATGTAATTACACGAGTTTATTAATGAACTGGTGATTAACTGCAATTATTACCAACCTGACAGAAAGCAAAGCTGACACAGCGCCACCCTCTGAAGATATAGTATCCAGGAGGACATTTCTCTACGCAGGCGTTCCCGTGCTGGAGGTTCCTGCAGGCCACGCAGCTGCTGGCGTTACCCGGCTCAGAGCAGCTGCCCAGGCACTGGTCGTGGCAGCACTGGCCCTGGGGGGTGCAGGCACTGTGCTTACAGTTGTCCACGCACACTAAAGGAGACGAGCAGAAAGGAGGAAGAGGCGGTTAAATGTGAGCTCATACATATTCTCCTCATACGCGTTTTATCCCGCTTCCCCCGCCGGCGTCACCGTTCGGACAGCTTCTGTGACGAGCTCAAACACAAGGCTGCGCTGACAGCTGCTCACTGCTGCTCCTTTTAGCATCTCACAGCTCACCAAACATCACAGCGAAATGGCCACCAAGCTGTGGTTCGCACTGATCTGAGAGCAGCGAGTGAACCGCGTGCATTTTGGGTGTTTATATCCACACGTGAACTATAAACAGGTGTGTATGTAGTTGGCCTTTTGTTATTGCTGCGGTCGCTCAAAGAGAAAACGGGAGCGTGCGCAGCCATGAGGAAGAACACAAGATGGAAAACGTCTGACCTCCACACAAAGGTCAAAAAACCCAAAACACGAGGACTTCCTTGTTCGCTCGCTGGTATTTGCACCACTGACTTTGTCATCTCATACCTGAGAGAAGCTACAAAGGCTCGTCTGCTCTTCAGGCACGCACATCCCAGTGTTCACTGCAAGTGGATACTGGGATACTGGGAGGGGTTGAAGGAGCAGAGGGGGTGTGTGTTTGTATGTGACGTGGACTGAACTGACTAACATGTTATTAGTAAGTATGCGCTTTACGTACTTCATGGACACATGACTGCACAAATCAAACCAGCTCAGGCTGGAAAACTGTACGACTTCACCTGAGCAGTTTACGCCCGAGGGTCAGCAGCAGCCCACGTTGCCAAGGAAACCGGCTTAATTGCTGAAAGGCTGAACACTATGTGACACGGGCTCACGCCAGAGTTTTTGGACCTATTGGGAAAGAGCCTAAGAGTCAGCTGTGATCAGATTAGCAGTCCGGTCTGACCCGCTGACTGTAGTAGTCTCTGACCACAGACTCATTAGATCTCACGTTACACCGACCACCAACCTTTTTATCATCGGCGCCCACAGCGCCAATAAACTGCCCTCAGCTGTGCAGTGGAGAAGTGATAACTGAAGGCTGGAAGTTGGTCTTCATAGTAAAATATTGGCAATAAAAGAAGATTGAACTGATCAGTGTTTTAAGCCTGAAAGTTCAGCAGGTGTTAGAGAAGGTGGTAAAAATGTTACAAACACTGTTTCAGAGAGTTCCCCTTAATTCAGAGCCTGTTCAGTAAAACACGTCTCGACCGGACGAGCCCTTCGGTCATCTCACCGTGTCCCCGGCGGGTTCAGCTCATTTTCATGTTCCTCTGTCCTGCTTTAGTCTGGAGGATGAGGGCTCCGTGTCCGTTAACCCACGTGACGTGTGCTTGTATAGCGTGTGCGATGTCTGAATTGATCGCGTGAGCCGAGCTGCGATCGCTCTTCTAGCAGCGAAGAACTGAAGGGGAAACATTATTCAGGTGTCACGCTGATGAACAGCCTAAAAAGGTGCCAGGGGGGCAATGTTTGCAGCTTTTGTGGGATGCAGCCTCTGTTGAGGACAACTCTTGCTGCCAAGGTTACATCCAGGGCCCCCACCTTCCCACCCCAGCATGCCTCCTTTTGCACGAGAGGGCGGCCCATTGTGCTGCCTGAGTAAAAGCGGAGGGGACAGACAGGGTTGTGGCTAGGGGTGAGGATGGGGTGGGGTAACGAGGTTAAAGAAAGGAACAATAATGAAGGGAGCAGCCGGGGGAAAAACCCCGGAGAGGGAGAATGACTAATGCAGGGAAAAACACCATCTCCGTCCTCTGGGGTAGTTCATGCGGAGGTCGCTCCTCTACATCTTCTTTACTAAGTGCCGCTGCGCACAACCGAGAAGAATGCACAGCTCCTCCCCCGCCCTCACCCTCCACTCCGCCGCATAATGGTGAAGGGGAGGGCTGATCCAGATCCATGCCGGGGAATCGCTCCAGCCCTCTGGATCCACCCTAAGCTTTAGCCAATGTGCTAGCTGGCTGGGGGAGGCACCCACTGAATGGTCTCTTCCATGTTGGAGGGGAGAGACTCCCAGGGTTAACCCTGGCCGTGCTGGGACAGGTGGGAAGGAGCAGATGCAGCTAAGAAGCCAACACGCCAGGGAAGACCGGCTGCCGAGGGGGGGGGCGAAGCTAAAGGCTCGATCCGTTTACCCAAAGCCAGAAACAGAGGCTCATTTTTTTCAATCAAATCCACGAGACGACAAAATGTCTGTTATTCTTCACAGAAGCAGCGTGCAGTTTGCACATGTGCAGCACAAACACCACCACTGCAGCAGGACCGTGTCTGCTCACACTAACGCGGGTTAGCTACTATGCCAAACACGCTCGCTCACTCATCCCCTCCTACTCCACTGTCCTCTCCATCCCAGTCTCACCCTGCCCTGCACCACTATCTACCGCTCTGCCTGCCTGCCTTTCTAGGCCACTCTGCCCCTCCCACTTTCATTCATACAGCGCCTTGTTTTGTTTTCATGCTGGCTGGCTGGGTGGGGAAGGGGAGGGGGAGGCACGGACGAAGGGATGATTTCGCTGGCACAACAAGACGAGGAGGCAGCATCCTGGAGAGGTTCTCTCTCATTAAGCCAAACACAAACACACGTAAAACCTCACTGTGTCATTGAATCATTTGCCCGCCTCCTCCTTACGCATGCACACAGTTCCAGTAAAGGTGTTTAAACGCGAGGCGTGATCAAAGGTGTGCTACGTTTACCTTTCATTTGGCCACGGCCGTAAAAGCCCCGGCTGCTCGATCCTCGGGGGAGAACGCGGGAGAAAGCCGGGCAGCCAATAGCGTGCAGCCACACACGCAACACTTCCTGCTCATAACACTTAAAACCTCCCCTTTAATTGGCCGCGGTGTCTACAGGCAAAGAGCTGGGAACAATAACAAACAGGTTTTTACCCCAGAGCTGCTCACTCAGGACACGCACGCTCTTACTCATCCACACACAGTTTACTATATTTGGCCACGGTGGGAGTCCTGAGCTCCAAAAGCACTGCTATAAATGCTTCGAGTGATCTGATGTAAGATATTTGTCCTGAGGGACTGGAGGGAGGGGAACGGGTGTAAACAAAAACACGCTGATTGCTGGGAGGGACCAGAGTGACACCGGCGTCGTCAAGAAGCACGAAAGCCACGCCGCCGTTCACGGAAATGCAACACAGGCTACGGAAAGAGCAGAGGGGGGGAAGACAGGAGGTGGAGAGGAAGACAGAAAACAGCTGACGTGAGGAAGCAGAAGGTGGAGGAGAGGAGAGTCGGGCTCTGACGAACACCAACGTCCGATCTTCTCTAACCCTTTATGCTTCGAGCCGATATTCCCCCACAGGTCACACACACACCAATCACGCCGTCTCTCCTGTCAACAATCAGTCTAGTGGCTGAAGTCCGAATGAGCGACTGCAGAATCGAGGCTGAACACCAGTGTTTGAACAAGCCCGTCTGTTCTCTACTCATTTTACCTCAAACGAAGAAGAAGAAAGTCTTAAATCCTTGTGAAGCACCACAGCAGGTTTGTTACAAAAACAACCATCCGTGGCATAAAACAACAAAACTTTATTCGTTTTTAATCTGCCAGAAAAACGTACGCCGTCCAGCACTTTTTATTTGGTGAGCTGTTGCCAAAGAAACGAGACTAACTTCACAGTGCAGCGAACCAGAGGAAGAGCTGCAAACAACGTTATTCAAACGAGCTCTCAGGAACTGATCGCCGTTTCATGAGAAGCGCTCCGTGTATCACTTCTAATAAGTAAATACTGAGACAGCAGAGAGGAAAAACAAACTGCAGGCAGCGTATCGCCACCACAGCTCCTCCCTTTCCATCGGCGTTATTTTTATAATCCCGTGGATCCATCACCGAGTCAGTGACCGTGTGACGCTCACACACTGGAGCCCGGATCCAACATGTTTGGACATCTAAATGAAACCGGGTGGTTTACCGAGCCACGGGGTCTGACTTTAGCATCAGGTGTGGGGTTGGGTGGTGCAGCGGTGAGCAGGGTCACCTTACAGCGGGAAGATTTTGGCTGTGAACCTGCTGCTGACCTGGAGGCTTTTTGGGACGATGGACTGTTTGTGCCAAGCTGCGTTCAAAGAAACGCTCACGACCTTTATCTATAACAAGAAACCTGATACAAAAGTGACACGAAGAACAAAGGGCAACATGTGTGCTGGCAAAATGAAACGAGGCTGGGTCACCGAGGGTGGAAGTGGCTGGAAGAGCAGGGCCTGGTTCATCTCGGACACACACGAGTTCAGCCTTCGCTTTAGGTCAAACCTTAGAAAACAGAACACACACAGGCTGTAGTGTCATTACGGCCTGTGTGCTTTGTTTTTTATCAGGGTATATACCTCACAGCGCACTATTCTCTCCTATCGCACGCTCCTGCCACATATCTGACATGCCCGTCTCAACATGTCGACTCTTTCCACTTCCATAAACAGAAGCGTTCTGCCGGTCTCCCCAAACGAGTGTCAAGAAGCAAGGCCCGAATATCTGCACCTCCTTCTCTGATAGCCCGTCATCATGACCCTGCAGCACCCCAATGGCCGAACAAGCACACGCGTGCTTTATTGTACAGCCGTGCAGCTATAGCGCTCCTTCTACAGCTGCGATTCAGTGCTACAAAGTTTAATCGAAGCGTCCATCGATCGCAATGAAAGGAAACTGAGTCTGTGAGAACGGAGAAACCTTTTCCACACATGGCCAGACTTACTGTTTTTCCTTATCTCTTGTGATCTCCAGCTCGGCCTGCTGCAGCTGAAGCTCTCCTTAACGTGAGGCTAATTCATTTTCACGAACGCAGACACGAAGATAAACAGTTTGAAAAGGGGGGAATGTGGTTTAATGAGCGCGGTTTCGCTCCCCGCTTTGTCTGTCTGTTCATCGATTTCCTCGTCTGTGTCTTCCTGTGCGCCGGCCAGCCCTGCTGGCCCGTCCTGTTACCATGGAGACGAGTCCAGACATAGACCGTCTGCAGTAATTAGCTGCATGCTCCCAACAGGCATTTTCTTAGATTCCCCTCTGGCTGTGTTCGTGTCCTGTCTTTCACGGTAACGCCTCACCTTCCCGTCATCTCTCTGCCCCGTAAAGATTTACAACCACTTTGACCTTTTCCACTCGGCTTCTTCTTCTTTCTTTCCCCCCCTCTTGACCCTCCTCGGCACCTTCCTTTCCCTCGGTCCCACCCCACCGTAGTGCGTCTCGTCGCAGGTGATAAATCACCCCGCCGAGAAAACCCCAGTCACCGGATCTCACTGCAGATGCTCAGGGTGGAACTGAACTCACACTCACACACTCTCTGCAACTTTCTGATGCTCGTGTCGTTACCGACCTCCGAACCTACTGATCCCTGTTAACCCTTATCCTGCGACGAGCCACGTCTCCTTGCTCCCCCCTCCTCTGTGACGCAGCTTTAATTTGTCGCACTGCCACCAGCTCGAGCTTTTCTGACATTAGACGCAAACATGAAATACACCCGCAAATAAAAACAAGCCGGGAACACACACACACGCACACACAGAGTGGTAGACAAAACAGTCAGACATCACTGAGATCAACATAAACTCACACACACAGAAGTCTTGCAGGATTTGCTGACTGGGTAGTTTGGTGGGAAGGTGATGGAGAGACACGGCGGACAAAACATTCATCTAGACAGTGAGACACCTGCATCACAGACCTCAGGATTTTCCTTAACCCAGAGGACTACTCGCATCCACACACACACACACAGCCTTTAACAGTTTACAATGAATCGATCGTGAAAGCGACCGACGAGGAGGAAATAATCCCACAGGCCCAAACTCTGCCGTCAGACGGAGGAACCTGAACACCTGCAGCTCCTGTTTGTCTGAAGCTTACATGTAAAACACTCTGCAGACGGTGACTCGACACCTTTGCCCGGCGCTGCTCGGTGCCGTTTTATGGACCGTAGCTGTTCTTGGATAAATACCCGTCCACATCGGGTTAATTTAATCGGCGGTGCTGCGCCGTGGCCCGCTCATGACTAAGGTGTTTTTTAAAGCATTCTCCTTCTGCCTCAGCCGCCCATTATCTCCTCACATTAGACACAGAGAAAGTCAAAGACACAACTCAAATTGCTCTCTCTCCTCAAGTTTTTCAAAGGCCCGATTGTCACAGTTCTCCCTTCCTCCTGTCCTCTTTCCTCACTCCGTCCTTCTTTCTTCCCTGCCTCCTTTCCTCTTTCAGGCTTTCTTGTATTTCAGGGGCGTTGAGTTCGTGTAGACCTTCCGACCGAGGCGAGGGCTGCATGGAGTCCAGGATGCCAAGAAACTGACTTTTTACTGAAGCCTTGAAAGGACATCAACAAACTGTATAAGTAATGAATAAACAGATTATCTGATTAAATTCTTGTTATTAAGACACAAATGAACCACTTAAACTTTTGCTTGTTGTGTGTTTCTCTGGTTGATAATATTTAATGTACAAACCAATAATGAAACTGGACCATGTGGTCTTTATTCAGCGACACGATGAAAGCTGGAGCCAAGTTTCTGTTTTCCTTTAACTGCGTTACACTCGGCAGCACAGATGCTGCGTGCAGATTAAAAGGTAGCAGCGAGCATGCGGGCAAACGTGAAGACAAACACGCACAGAGCGTCTGCAGGTAAACACGACGTCTGCCTGAAATCAAAAGCAGGACAAACAAGGAAATGATTTCACACAAACAAATGAACAGACAAGAAAACACGAGCGCGCGCACAAAGCTCCGTGCTGGTGTGTTTGTGCAGGCCGACCAGCGGCAGCGAGCAGCAGTCACAGTGTGAGGCCAGGGCGGGATGGCTGCAGTGCAGATGCTGGCTGTCCTATTTCATATTCACAGCATAGCACTACATAGAGCCACGGTGCATGGGGAGAGGTGTGCGCACGTGCGTGCACGCCCAGAGAAGAGCACAATGTGGATGCACATGTCAATCGTGCAGCTTCAGAAAAGATGGGAGGGCTTCTAAAGACTTGAGGAATTTCAAGGGAACGCTTCGTTCCGACAGATGGAAAAATATAGGCGGCAAAAAACCAAAACAGCTAAAGTTGAAGAGCTCTCAGTTAAAAACATGCCCCCTCTGCTCTTTTTACAAAAATCGGAAGACTCCCATTCTGCCCGTCTCCTCCTTCCACTCGCTTCCCACAGGGCCTCAGGAAGAACCTTTTAGTCTGGGAGGAAGGAGGGAAACTCTTCATCACGACTCGGAGAAACAGGCCTGTCACATTCCCAAACTGAAAACACAGCACACGGCTCACGTGTTGCAAACATGTTCTAATGACGTTCCTTTGTTGGAAGAAAACAGACCCTTCCTTCGTGCCCTTTAACCCCTGACCCGACACAACAATGGTGGTGCTGTTGCTGCTTGACTAAAGTCTGGAAGAATTACATTCGATAAAGGGCACAAATCTTTGTAACGTAACAGGCTGACAGTAAATAAGATCAGGTGCACAACGGTGTGTAGAGAGCAGCCACCGACCTGAAACGTACCTGGTTAAAAACTGTAACATATACAGATTAGAACATTTTTCCCAAGGAAAAATAAAGCTGTGGTTATCAAACGGCGAGAGCCATCTTTCCATCAGCGCAGCGAGCAGCCAATGAAAACAGCTGAGACACCCGACCGTGGTGTCTCCGGGGGCCGGTGTGGCTCATCATGGAGGGTGTTAGTCATAATCACAACAGTGACTCAGACTCACATGGATCAGAAGACTTTGGGAAATATCGAGACATCCCGTACTCTGGCGTTTCATCACGTTCCCCTTTTTCTTTTGTCCTGAACTGGAAGTGCTGATGACACCAGTCAAACCTCAGGACTGAATCCACCAGGAGAGAAATGCGTCTCTCCCACCAGCACCGACTCTGCTCCAGTCCCACCTCACTGTGAGCGGCGGCCGTGATGTCATTTCTATGCGACACAAACAGAAGCCAACGATGGAGGCGATGCTACGCCGGCTTGTAAACGTCTGCACGGTGTTGATTTAGGTGCAGCCGTTACCCTCGTTGCCAGGTTTCAAAAAATGGCGGATTTGAGTCTTGTGAAGGAGTCGCTCTCGTGACTCATCCTACCACGTCACTCAGGCTGCTGATGTCACATTTTTGGCCCAAGTCATCTCGCTTCAAACCTCAAAAACCTAGCACGGTCGAGTCGAGATAACTGCGACTGGAAAAGAGCGTTGGACGTGCACTGACGGGACTCGAACTACCGGCTACATCTCTGGGAACAAGCTGTGCCATCAGGTGACCAACAAACGGTTCAACTAAATCCAAGTGTCCCAAAAACATCCCGTTCCTGTGTGAACAGGAATAAAACGCATACCACAGAGTTTACATGTTCAACAGGACCCTAACGTCAGCTGACTGGGATGATAACTTACTGCTCGCCGATCCACCACTTCAACATTAATGCAGCGCACGCCGCTCTGAAACCTCCCCTAATTAAAATCTTAGTTTCAATAACTGCCAGAATGAAGAGAGTTGCCATAAGCACACAATTAACTGCCAAACAGAGAACCGGGGGATTACACGCGTGTGCATGCCTATAACGACAAGCTTTACATATGGAGGGGAGGAGATGCATCACTACAGCTTACCAGGAGCCACGCGTATCATGCAGCAGCACCTAGAGTGATATGGACGCGCTAGAATAAGATCTGATCTGACTCCCTGTGCCCTGGCATGACGACGGCGCTGACAAGCGCCAGGAAGGAAAAGCAGAGGCCAATGCAGCCTGCGCGAAATGCACGCAGCGATACGGACACACGGGAGAGGCGACGGGTGAACGGAAGGTGGAGGGCGAGGCGGAAGGGTGAAGCTCAAAGGGAGGAAAACGCGCTGAAAGGAAAGATCCAGAAAAAAGCCTGGGGTGCGAGGGGTCGAGCAGGCGGTGCAGGCACGCGGCCACTGTGGGGGAAACACTTAGCGAAGTACGACAACCAAACCACGTGGATTTACCAGCACAGAGCGGCAGGACTGCGTCCCCTCCCCCAGACTCGTTTTCCTCTCCTCGAATTTGTGGGGCGTCTCCTCAAAAGCAAGATTAAGTAGCCGACATTAGGGCTGCCACGATTAGTCGACTAGTCACGATTATGTCGACTATTAAAATCGTCGACGACTGATTTAATAGTCGACGCATCGTTTGAAGCTTTGTAAGATCACAAAAGACGCAGGAATAAGTAGCAGGATTTAAGAGTGTAATAACGGACTGAAACAGAAGATGGCAGCACTGCATGTACAAGGATGCCAGCTGCCGTTAAACCCCGAAGAAGAAGAAGCTGTGTCCCAGAATTCATAGCGCAGCTGTCAACAATGGCGGCAGCTAGTTAGTTTTAACTTTACTCTTATTATTCTTTCTGGGTCACAAAATAAACGTTTAACATATTTTCAGCCGAGAATGTAGCTGTGTAAACCTCAAATATCTGCTCAGTTTATCAAGACACCGCATATTTTCAAAAGCGCTCCGACGTTTTCGGAGACGTCTGTTACCCACTAGCTCGTTAGCTAGGCGGGGGCAAGGCTAACTAGAGCCGTGAGAACACCGGACTCCCGGCAAATCGTTTTCAAACCCACCGCCGTCTTTCGCTAGTCAGGTTAAACATGATATAGGAGTCACTTAGATAACTTAAACATGTTATTGTTTGGCTTTCTTTAGTATTTTATTTGTTCCTGAGTAAATCGGTTTGACTGAGATTAAAGTTATAGTTTTTGCACAGCTAAATAAACTTCAAGCAGACAGCTGATTATCAGAAGTGTGAGATGCTCCAGAATATACTCCGGTGTCCTGTTATATTTTTGAAAGCAAGGAGTTTATTAAACTTCACCGAAACAATCTGCAAATTTCATTAAAAATTAATAAACTGTCATCTTGTCTTTATTTTTAGTTAGCACTAGGGTTGCCAACTCCCTGAAAAATAAATAAGGGACACCTCGTGGCCAGGGCCGGGCAACCCAGTTGTCTTCACCCTTCCCAGCAAGGCTGGACTGGGACAAAAAATCAGCCCGGGCATTTTGACTAGAGACCGGCCCACCAGGATAAAGATTGAAAATGTGACGTCATTCAGGGATAAAACCGCAAAGGATTCTGGGAACTTGTGGCAAGAGGTACTAGCGCACGCAGGCTTTCAATTGAACTGAGTTACACAGCGATAAAAAGAAACCCAAAAAATGTCAAGAAGCTGTTGTATTATTAACTGCAATAGCCGGTCGCATGACAGCCACGGGAAGCCGACGGGTAAAGAGATCGTTTTTTTTTATCGGATTACGTCGTTGAAGTGAAAATTTTTAAGCCATGTTTCCGAAGTAAGAGCCGACGGATGGTCTGGATATACCAAATATAACATCTCAGAACACTCCAGCTCACATGTTAGTCTGATCCAAGCATTCCCACAAAGGTCAGAGTTTTGTAGTAGTTAATGCGTCATTTTTCTTAACATAATTGGTGATATAGATTACAAGCAAGTCTGGCGCTGAACAGAAATTGTCGTGCTATGCTCCTTTGTTTATTGTGTTTATTGTGCATAAATAGTGAATTGTCCTGACACAATATTGCGTTTCACTTCTGTTATAACCATGGTACACTGACAAAACCATATACTTTTATTCACAAGATAAAACAGTTGTTTTGTATCACTAATTGTCCATTGCGATTACAACATACAATATTATTGTCACTGCTACATTTCTGTAATGCTACTGTAACCGGTTTCTGCTTCATCCCGCTGCAACAGTTCGGCCCAAACAGACTCCTCGACTCTGCGTTGTGTAGTGTTTTTAAAAAGACAGTCTCTGATCGATCGTTGCCACTTTATTTCCTGAATGGAAACAACGGTGTATTATCAGTGCACAGGCTCGCCATACACCACTCCGCACAGCACACTCTCGTATGGCTACGGCAGACTGGCAGCGATTACTGCAGCAATATTACAATTTCTAATATACAATAAAATAACAGCAACAACAAATGATGTACCTGAATGGAAACAACGGTGTATTATCAGTGCACAGGCTCGCCACACACCACGCCGCACAGCACACTACGGCAGAACATCTCATTAGCATTCCGCTTTAGCATACAGTTTCACACATTAATAAACAAATGAAAAGTACATAAAACTGGTGTTAGACATGTGTCCACTAAGCACTTATTACACTCGGTGCTCTTCAGCTAATCAAACATGTTTTATGTGTCTGTACTACTTAGCTATATTGTGTGCGGAACAATACAACTCACCTCTGGTATGGCTACGGCAGACTGGCAGCGATTACTGCAGCCAGCCACACCGAGAGGGGGGGCGCTGTTTCCCCATTACACTGATATTTGTGGCAAGTGGAATAATACCACATAAACACTGTTACACTACCAGAAATTATTTCCACTACTAATTAATTACCGTTGAGCTCAAAGGTCCTATTAATAAACTGTTAATGAATGTGTATTTATGAAGACGATTTGTGAGACTGGTAAACTTATGATACGTACAATAGTCTTTCGTTCTACACGGTGCGTTTCAAGGTCCTGCACCCATCCGTCGGTAAACTGTACCTGGGCTTGTTGCAGTGACCTGAAGTTACTAAACTTCATGAGTGTATGCACTCACTCCAAGAACCGTGTAATTATAAATCTGAGCGTGGTGAAAGTTGGGCAGCACGCTGACGTCTTTTGTCCACTCTTTCACTCCTTTGATTTTTTCCTCGTATCTTTTCTTTGTCTTTTCGTCGAGTCTGTCTTTGTACGGACCGGCATTGTTCTCCTTTTGTTTTGTACATAACTTTTTTGTGCGGCAAAGAAAAAAAAGAAGGTATTGGAACCGGAGAATGAACGTTTTGCGGTGCTGCAAATGTTTGCATTTGATGCGGTACTTGGATTGTTTTGCCACGAGTTCCCGGCATGCAATGCGCGAAAATCACGTGATTGCTAAACAAGGGGGAGGGTACATCCGGCCTCCTCAGCTGTAATTGGTCCAGCCCAGAGTCGATCATGACCAATTGGCCAATCCAACACCTTTCATTATATATACCCTTCCTAAAAAAAAAAAAAAAAAAAAAAAAAAAAAAATCCATCGGCCCATAAAAACAAAAAATCGCCAGCGGCCCGATGGCCAGTCCAGCTATGCTTCCCAGCGTGGTAGCTCTTTTTTTGTGTGTGAAATTATTTTTTTAACCATTTGACTTGAAGTTGATTTAAGCAGATGCATATTCTTTGTGATATGAACACATGGGAAACAAATGATCATTTAGCCATTTATTTTTAGCTCAAAATG
The DNA here is from genome assembly GCF_963969265.1 of Rhamphochromis sp. 'chilingali'. Classification (NCBI taxonomy): domain Eukaryota; kingdom Metazoa; phylum Chordata; class Actinopteri; order Cichliformes; family Cichlidae; genus Rhamphochromis; species Rhamphochromis sp. 'chilingali'. Next base: position 45,986,638 of record NC_137931.1, on the reverse strand, counting down.
ACAACATTAACACAGTAAAACAGGTCTCCTTCTTAAACAGAAGCCTGTCATGCTTAACTTTTGAGAATATAAGTAAATCTTTCTTTAAAAGAACTCTGTCCTGCTTAACTTAAAATTATATAAATTAATAGAAAACAATAGAAAGAAAAATATTCTTGTAACTGTGCACATATAGCGCATTTAGTACAATTGGCTTCAGTTGAGGTATTATTTCAGCTTTTCTAATGCTAATCAGCTGCTCCTGTTTGTAAACCCGCTTGTTCCCATGATTACGCATCATAACTCATCATTATTATTCATCTATGTATTACTTTTATGTATTAGTCATCTATTTGTTGTAATCATCTATCCTTACAGATGTTTATTACACAAAATAAGTTATATTATCACACTTCTGGCCACATAGCGCTGATATTCACTGCACATGCCCATATTAACTTTTTCCAGCCAGGTGTTTCCCTTTTCCCATTCCTCCCTGTACTTTTGCAGCCTATTTTTCTTTCTCTGAGCGAACAAACATTGCTGCTCTAATGCTGGGCTCACACTGTGCGATTTTTGGCCCATTTTGAGACGATTTCTGAGTCGTGCGACGGATTTGGTGATCAGACCGATTTTGGCCTTCATCGTGCGTCGTGTAGTATACGTGGGGTAACGAGAAGCGATTAACACCTCACGACCAGCTCCCGATCATCAATCGCTCGTGAGGGTGTCACCGCAGCCGCTCACACTGAGCACGCGCAAACACGTAAACGTCGGTGAAAAAGATGGAGCAGCACGGCTGTGCAGCGTGTGATCTGGACACAAGCCATGGAGGCACAACTTGTAGAACTTTAGAAAGCTCATCCGAGCCTTTTCGATGTGGCATCACAAAATTATCACGACCACAACAACCGTGAAAACAGTTGGATTTACACTGCTGCTCAATCACAGCTGCCTGATCAATGTTTTTCATTAGCAATTTAGCAAAGTTGATGGTGGTGGTGTGTCTGTGTGAGTGAAAGACAGAGAGAGCGAGCGACAGATTTTCTGTTATAACCTTCATTTTATGGAGGCACAGTGTGAGCTCTCAGGTCGCATCAGAGCATCGGGCGGTATAGTGTGAGAGTACATCGTGACCTATGAACTTCTAACCCCTGCGAGTCAATCGTGCAGTTTGAGCAGGAGCTGAATAACGTGACTGAAAAAAATCGCACAGTGTTTGCCCAGCTTTAGGTGTACTGTCATCCGAGACTTGCACCGCAGTGTCGGCGTTTGTTTCCCTGTTGGCCATGCTTCTTGTTGTGGTCATCTGTTGTCTTCCGGTATTTTCTCCGTAAGCGACCTTTCCTCGACCAATGAGATGAGCGGTAATCTGAATTGTCATACTCGAATTGTCATAAGTGTGCTGTCAGCTCATTGGTCACAAAGCAGGAGAGGGGCTGGGAATTATGTTTTCAAACAAAGCGTTAATTCCATAAACATTTATAGACTACTTTTGATTCTCACTGTATTACGGGACAAAGTGCGTCGCTTATTAGCTCAATACGGGACGTGTACTTTTGTTTCTAAATACGGGACGATTCCGTATTTTAAGGGACGGTTGGCAACCCTAGTTAGCACAGACCTTAAACACTTAAAGCTGTAAGCTAATGATAGTTATATAAGAGCAGATTCTGCTGGTGCAATAAGCTGTACGTCCAATGGATGATGATCTGATTAGTCACCCATTATTTTTGCGATTAGTCGACTAATCGACTATCAAAATAATCGTTTGTGGCAGCCCTAGCCGACATGTTATTCACTTACAGAGTCATTACGATGATTCGTGACTCTTTGCTTTTCTGTTTTGCAGCTTAAATCAAAATCAAATACATTTATGGTCTATTTAAAATATCTAAAATATTACCAACAAACTTGTTCTTGCATTTATATGGACACCTGAAAACTATAATTAATACATTCACTCACTCTGGTTTACGAGCTGTTATCTAAGTAAACGCCCTCAGAAGTATCAACACAGCTGTTTGAACAAATTAGCAAAACAAATAAAACTTTGCTTTAGCGTAAAAACATTATTTGTAAAGAGCACTACATGAAATATTGAAGCCCGTCATATATCTGCTTCAAAGTACGTGACAGGAAGTCCAGGTTAGTGCCACCCTCACCGTTTCTGTCAGGAAACCTGCCGAAGCTGCTTTTTCACCGTTGGCAGCAGAAGACAAAGAAACAAAACCTTTAATTTCTGCAAATGTGAGTCTGAACTGAGTAATCCTGAATTCTGCGTTTCAATATTCCCTCAAAGTATCCAAAAAACAAACATCTTCATGTTTATGGCCCACTTTCATGTCATAAATAATAGGGGTGGGGAAAAAAATCGATACTGTGTAGCATCGTGATATTTTGTTTGCTAATAATGTATCGATGCAGGGACGGCACAAATCGATATTTTGTTACAGAAAAAGGTTTTGGTGCTCTGACTTCAGAGCATGTTGATCCTTTTTCTGAGCAACAATCCTGACACTGTCAAATGTGTTTAACTGTTTTTTGGCAGCAATAAACATGACAGTTTACTTATTTTAATTTAAGACATGTTTTATTTTAATTAAGTTTAAAACTTTTTTATTTAATGTAAAATTATATTTTGTTTTAATTTACTTTCAAATTCTTCAGTTGCTGAAGGGGCTGCATAGTTTTCATATTGCATAGTTCAGAATAGCTGTAATTGTACCAGATGGTTTCAGTTAAGTTGGACTAGACTGTAATACAAACCGTTCAGTTTGTCAACAATAAAACTGAGATGAGAGAAAGACTGAGTGCGAGACTTTGATATTAGATAAAATTAATATTGATGAAGTTTACCTTTATGGACAGAATCTGAATATCGCAAAATATTTTAAAAAATTGCAATAATATCGTATCGTGCGTTAAGTATTGTGATAATATCGTATCGTGGGATGTTTGGTGATTCCCACCTCTAATAAATAAAGGACACGGTATCCTCTCTTCTGTAAAATCAGAGTGAAATAAGAGTTGCACAATCAAAATAAGTGAGTCTTTGGAAATGACAGAAAGTGTTTTAAACTCCAGATTGGTACAAATCTACATGTGCGTGTTGGACACCTGCAAACGAGCTCTTTAATTCGTCTACGACTTTATTCCAACAACACTGGAGGTGCTCGCCTCTCTTATAGCTGCAGTCTGGGCCTAACGTGGATCTTAAGCCAGACTGAGGCACATGGTGTCCCTTCAGGGGCCTGGGCTGGGGGAACAAAATCAAGCTGAGGGATTTTCCCAGCAGGCGACTTCTGGAGGAGAACCATCCAACCACAAAGGAGTACCTGTTTGTGTCATAACACCATACGTGTGTGCGTGCACAGAAATAATAATTCATACCAGCGTGAAGGACAAAAGAATAAAGAACACAGCACATACAACACGGGGGGGGCTGAAGAGGCCCTGCTCATCCTTGGAGGTGCAGGTGTTGTCAGCAGAGGCCCCCTCCAACCGTCAGTGGGAGTGAGTGGGTGGGTGTGTGGGTGGTGCACAGAGAAACACAGCAGCCAGAGGTAAACAGGGAGAAGCAGAGCTGACATTGTTATTTATGCCTGTTGTTACCAAGAGACGAAAACGCTCTGAAAACTCAACACTGCAGTTTAAACACACCAGTTTATTTCTCTGTAGCACAAACTGGTGAACTGGGCCTAATTTCTGAGGCAACAGCAGCCTGTTTATCCCAGCGAGTCTCACTCAAGCATGGATTTGACCTCAATGTTACTGCAGCCTCGTGTTCCAGTGTACACCGACTACTTTACTGGTTTCCATCCTCTCATCGTGCTGAATGCTGAGAGACCCGAATGGCAAACACTGTATTCAGTGTAAGGAACGTGCTTCACAGGATCCTATTATTATAACACGGCACGTTGCAGTCATACAGCGAGAGCATTTCTAAGAAATAAGCACCAGAGTCCACGCTTGAGCTCCTAAACTCGGCTCTGTCTTTTCCCTGTGACAGACTGAAAACGACAGCTTACGTACTTCAGCCAGACTCCATCCAACCAACGATCCTCGAGCCCCAACTGGCTCAGAATATACCGCACCAAGGCCAGCGGCGTGAACAACATCACGCTCCTAAGTGGAGGTGTGAGCGTAACATCACACATTAGAGTAACTGAACCACGAAGCAGATTTACACACAAACGTAGCAAACAATGAAAGACAAGAATTTTCTCTCGAGCTGCTGCCAAAACAAACACGATGAGAGCAAACAGAGGAGCCCGGCGCCCTGCAGCTCCGCTGGCTGCTGCACCGCTGTTATTCTAAGAAATGCTGCTGGTGTGCAGATCCGTGTGTGAGCGGGAGGAAGAACGTTCGCATGTGATGCGCGGGGAGAAGTTTGTGGAAGTGCACTTTTTATATAAACCGCTCCAGCGCCCGTCGCCGGGGAGCGATGGGAAAAACGTGAGCGACGAGCTTCGCGAAGCACGCAGCTCGCTTGGCTGCTCGCGGCGTAACAAAATAAGCAAGAACAAAGTGTTCAATGAGTTTTTAGTCTGCAGTAAAACCCGAGCTTCTGCGGCCAGCTTCTAAATATGATACTCGCTTCGACACCACAACGCCGCTGTACAACAGATGTGATTCTCCGCTGCAGAACATTGGACAGGCGGAGGTAAACAGTAAAAAGTAGAATGAGGACTAAATTAAATCAGCACAGAGGGGAGCGTCTGAGCGGTCGAGGGGAGACAGTAAACAGGTGCCGCTGACCGATGACATCAGCAGCCGCGGCCGAGTTCACCTGTCGACAGGCTGACCAAACGTAACACAGAGGAGACCGTCCTGTATCATCCTCGCCGTACACAGAACTGTGAGACCAGAACGCCGGCGCTCATTTCTTTATATTTTACTAGGAAAATAGAAGATAGGTGCAGCCACTTATTGAAACCTGCATGTAAAGACAGGATATAAGCGTGAACTCTGTGAGACGAGCGCTCTTTGCCTTTCTGTGAGAGGACGTTCAGAGCTCTTTGTTGGATGTTGGCCGCCTTTTTGTTCTCGTCTCTGTCGAGATGATCTCACACTGCTTCAGTAATGTGGAGGTCATGGCTGATTTATTTACTTATTTTTGATCCAGGTTTGTCTGTTTTACTGCGTTAACAATGTTGCCGCCCTTCCTCGTAGCACATTTCTGATGCTGGATGTTTTTCCTGTGACCTTCAGATACTCTTCTGCCCTTCATTTGTGCTGCTTCCTTGAATCTGAGATATGCTTAGTGCAAAAACATTGCTTTATGTCTTTTAAACTGTTGTCTTTGGCAGAAATGGAACAAATTATTTGCGTACAATTAAAAACCGGTTCTTTGCTAAATTATCGGTTGTGTGCAGACAACACTGGTTCATTGCTTAGGTTGGGTGTCTTTTTATGCTTGAGAGATTCATAAGCGAGTGCATAAGCATTTCTATGAAAACGGTCAGGTACAAGGACTAGACTGAACATGAATGGAAAAGCAGCCGACGTACAAAGAAAAACTTTATAAAACCCTCGTGAAAGTCTGGCTCCTCTGACGCAAAATACTAAGAAATGGGAGCTGGCTCTAAAACAAGAGTAAAAAGATTTACAATGAGCTGAAACTTAATGTTGACATGAATCAGTTCAGCTGGTAGCTGAACTAACATCAGTTTGGTTTGCTTTACAATTCAGCCATAAAGGCTTTAATGAAAATAGGAAACATAATTATTAGTGTTATTATAAGATTCAGTCAAATTAAATCAACTTTACCCTGTAAAAAAAAAAACGCAAAATGTCAAAATTATTTCAACTCCAATAAAGATCAATTTCAGTATTTCTCCTAAAGATCAAACAAACAGCCACCATGCAGATACGATCATCTTGAACTGGCGAGACGCTCCATGTGTCGTAGCTACTGACTCATTTATCTCCGTCAGCGGTATACGTGAGACAAAGAGCCGAGAGCATCTGTCTCAATCAGCACGTGCAGTATAGCGCCAGACAGTGCCTCCTACAGACATACGTCCAGTCGAAGACAACTAGGAGCTGAGTTTGTCATCCAAGCTGTTCTCCACATCCATCACTGCTATCCAATAACGAGAGGGGTCGCAACCGCAGAGGCGACCTTGAAGGCGCACAGACTCCGAGCTGCATCAGAGGGACCGTCGATGTTCAGAAGGACGCTGGTGGACGTCCATGCAGTCGCAGGCTGCTCCACTGACGCAGCGTCGTCTTCAATATTAAACAACCAGTGTACAAAGTTTCATGAGGTAAAATATTTGTCGCAGGTGCAACAGATTATTTTCTGCTTTAACCGACAAACAGGAACCCGTCCCAACGCTTCCACCTCCTTTGTGGTAATGCCGACCATCGCCCTCTTTCTAGCCCCGGCCCAGTACCTCAGTGTTCCCTTTCTTGCCTCCTGGGAGTAAAAGAGGCACAAAAACAGCCAATGGGACGCAGCTCTGGCCTTGCTCGCATATTTGCACATGGACATTAAAACTCAGCTCGCAAACTTGCATCCTTGTCCCCCATGAGCTCAGTGGAACCAGCCCCCCCTCGCTCTGCTGTTATTGGTCGAGGCAGGCAGCAGGAAGAGAGATGTTTGGCGATAAAGGCGACTTAACCCAGCATTCCTCCTGGGGGCTTATATTTTATGTGGGAAACAAGCAAAGCCATTTGTCAAAGGAACAGCTTGAACTTCACACTCATTTTGCAATCCCAGCACCGTGTATCGTGTAAAAACAGCAGCAGTATAAACTACAGAAGGATTCACTGGAGAGCTTTTCCCCTCCTGGGTTTCTTATTTTAGAAGCAGCCACACTGAGGAAACAGCAGCTCCAAAATGGTGGTTTGTGTACTGGATTCGCTGGCTCGTGGCCCGCTGACGGACGGTGTTGTTGTTGTCATGTGTCCGCTAATGTGCGCCGCTCCTCGCTCATGATTGATATGATTTACAGGATCACATGCTTGTTGTCCACACGCTGGAAATACTGGTTCCACCTGGTTCTCATTAACCTAAACTCAGAGTCTGTTGGTCAGATGTTGCTACACATCACACACTAAAAGTGGGAAACTGACAGCACATGACGGCAAATTCCACACGGGGAAAAAAAAGATCCTCATTCCACTCCGTTCATGTCAAGACACAAATCACACGAGGACAGATGATATACAGGCTCAGTGCACGCACAGGAACACAGGTGCATCGCTCTTCATCCAAAATACCAGCAGACCACAGGTGTGTGCGGCGCACTGCAGCATGCATGAGTGACAGGCTGCGAGCAGCGCCACAGTGCACAACCTTTTTTAGTCGCAACAATGCCTTCACGAGGCTAGAGCACGCTAAACATCAGCTGGGCCGGACGTCACTCTGCGGGTGATACGCGCACATTCATCGTAAGAGACTAGCTCACTAGTTCATAATCTAAATTAAGCAGCAAGCAACGAGCACTACTCAATGTCATCGTCAGTATATATAAGTGCAGAGGCTGTTTAAAAAGTGGCTTTGCTGCTTTGACATAACTAATCCAGCAACACAACAGATGGTGGAAAAGCTGGTTTTTGCTTACGTTTGACTTTGGAGGCAATAAGAGCAAAACTACAACATAAGAAGACATGACAGCCGCTCTTTTCTCCAGGGTGTCCAAATTTCAAAGCATGTGTAAACACGGTGTCATGCAAATGTGCAGCTGAAATCTACAGATGTTCCTGAAGGCCTCACATGCAGTTGTAGTCAGTCAATGTGAAAGCTTAAATCTCAAACACACAATGTTAGGTGGTAGTAGTGTATACAAGCTGCTGCTGTCACACATTTCATCATAAATATGTGTGACATATTTTATCCATATTGTATATTCTGTATCTATATATGTGTATATGTGTATATATGGTGTATTTATGCTTATATCCTTACTCTCATTCCCCTTAATGTATCTGTAACATGCAACTTCTTTCGGTGCTTTGCTACTGGAAACTGAATTTCCCGGAGGAACCCACCCGAGGGATTAATAAAGTTTCATCTAATCTAATCTAAATAAATCCCTGAACATGACTCAAGGTTTTTTCACAGCCATCTAAACAAAAGAAACAAGATTTTGTATCATTGTTTTAGTTGATTTAACTCAACACATGACGACAGGTCAAACTCTTCACACTGGCCTCCCACTTTAAGATGCTGGTTTGGACTTTTAGAGCTTTACATGTCCAATCATCCCCACAGGTCCCTGAGGTCTGGTGGTCAAGGCTTACACCCACTGGAGACGCAGCATTTTGCCACAGCGGACTCTGATCTGCCTCCCACCGACTCAGAGATCTGTGGCTTAAAAAGCTGCTAAAACACAACTTTATCTCTCACAGTGGCTCTGAGGTGCTTTATAAATACAACTTTTCTTACTTTGTTAGACTACTGTTAAATGTATCTTGAGAATGTCATTAAGTGATGACTAAATGATGCGTGTGCGTCGCTGTGTTTGCTGATAGAACTGCACAAAAACTAAAAATGTACTTTTCTAAAATCCAGTATTTTTCTCATCTTTGTGCAGTAACTCAATGGGGTCATGTTATTATAGGCATAACTGACACGACCTTTGCACTACACCTAAACCCAGCGGTGAGATGCTCTGTGCAAGAACACACAGCAGCACATGTGATCCTAAATCACACACGCAACCGAGCCGCAGAGAAAGCAGAAGAAAAGGCTTTCAGTCACCGAGCGCTCGCAAACTGCTTCTGCCAACAACACACGAACTGTGGACAAACACGTTACAGCCAATCACATGGGGAGTAACTCAGACGCGCACCAATCGCCGGCAAACACATTGCCAAGCAGCCATCTTTAGTAACAGGAGCCAGGGCTGACAAGTTTGGTCTATCATTTTGAGGCCCAGAAATTCCTGCATGTCTGCATACCACAGCATGCAAGGAGAGAGGGAGGGGAGAGGGAGAGAGGAGGGAGAGTACAAAGTAAAAGAACGGGGGACAGAAAGGAGAAGAAAGGGAAAAGGGAGGAGGTGCAGAGGGAGGATCCTGGCCATAAGGTGGAGCATCAGAAGCAGTGAAGAGAAATGGAGAGAAAGCAAAAACAGATTTTTGTCCTCTTTAGTGCTCCGTCTCAGCTGTTATCTCTTATACAGACCAGATATCTGGACACTGCTTTCACTCGTCTCGAGGGCAGAGGGGCCATCAGAGTGTAGCAAGAGCTCGAGGAGAGACGGTCAAGTGCAATGCATACGACAGCAACCGCTCGCACTTCTGAGATAACAGGGAGACAGCAGCAGCCATTGTTACCGTCACCACTCTGCTATCGACAGAAGACACGTGGTTATCAAAGCGTAGTTATATTTGAAAAGCAAATTTATATTGCTGTTCAAGCTATCAGGCTGGCAGTAAAGATGACAAAAGGCGCCAAGCGGCCTCACGGACAGGACTACTTTTATTCTACCGGATCCGTATGACATCATCAGGACTGACAAGTCCGAAGGAAGCAGGCCCAACGCTAAAGCGCGGCGTGACGACACGAACACCGGTGCCACCGAAGTTTATCTTACAGGTTGCATTCATGTGAACGTTAAAGCGTGTCACCCACTTTTGTTTCTGTGTAAACATTTCTTATCAGACGTGTTACGCGATGACTCGGGCAGACGGCCTCTACGAGCTCCCGATGCTACAAGTCTCAACAGAAAAGTGGTGGAAGGTGCAGGCCAGAGGAAAGTCTGCACATTGGACCCGTGCCAGCCGACGTACTCGGAGCAGGGGTGATGAAGCCACCGCAAACTGGGTGAGCTGCTGATCCGAGTCTGGACAGAGCAAAGTGGAAAGAGTTGGGTTTGGAAGGAACTTCAAGGATGGCGAGGTCACATGAGGACAAACGAGTTCAGCTTAGGAGAAACAAAGTTTCATTTCCAGCACTGACTTTTGAGGTTTCTTTTTTTTGCTACAGCGAATCAAGGCGCATGCATTTATTATCAAACAGAGTTCTCAAACTGTGGGAAACGGTACTTTCCCAAGGAGGTGATAAAAGAAAGAAAAAAAAACTCGGGAATTTTGAATGTCCAAACATTTCACCCGACCCCTTCAGTCGAGCCACTCTACCACCTCAAAGCAAGACATGAAATTCCAAGTACTTAACAGAGCATAACCATCACGTACCGCAAACGCAGCACGCACTAATAGCCCCTAGCAGGACTTTCTCAGATCACGTATGCATGAACACAGAGGATCTATGCTCCACTGAAGCCAGCAGTGTTTGTTTTTACAGCGAGTTAATGAATGTACAGGTAGGTGCTGCATCTGCTGCGGCTGAGGAACCCGGGACTTCTTCGAAAGCCGTCGATGGCGTAGGGAGGAACTGACTGTTATCAGGACCCGATTATATAAAAATACTTCAGATTTAATGTTGCACGTCTGTTTGGAAATACGAGAATTAAAACTGCAATTCTGCATGTATTTGTATCCAAGCAGTGCAGAACAAAATGACCACGTTTGTCTTGTCGGTGCAGTAACGCTAAATGTATTTCTTTTCAACCAGGGCAGCCTGTCATGTGCTTTACTGCTGTCACCCTGGTTTCTGTCCTCAGCTCTGTTTCACTGACACTGAGCAAATGTACATTTCTGTCCAAAACCCAAAGATGAGCCTGACATGTCTGCTGCGTCATGACTGGAAAATGTAAAAGAAGGACAAAAGTCCTTCAGACATAAATATGAATAAAGTCGTCTCTCATGGTCGTTGCAATCAGAATTTTCCAAAGTTGCATCAAAAGCAAACCGCTAATGCATGAAAACAGAACAAAGTTGGTTTCAGCAATCATTTAGTACCAATACATTTAAGGTTAAAGGTCAAAGCAGCCTCCACTGAGCAGAAGGAAATGTCAGCGCCATGTTAATTGTTACAATGTACTGCGGTTATATTTGTCACCTGTCAGCACGTTGGGACAACTCTATGACGGCGGGCTACTGTTGAACACGGCGAGTTTTACTGCTGCCAGTATTTATACGGTTCTATTTATGACGGCCAACGTGAGTTTTAGATATTTGGAACGAAGACATGGTGTGTGAGGATGTCAGGAGGGTGGCCTCATTTTCTGGACCAGCTCTGCGAACCTGTTTGGGGTTTAAAGGCAGAACATTTAGCAGTGATGTGAAAACTCAGAGCGAGGGGATGGATGGTGGCCCTGAAAGGTCAAACTGCAAGCAGAGAAAAGTGCTGCAAAAAGCAGACAAAACACAACGGAAAAGAAAATCTCACAGAGCACAACAGAAGTGTTTCTGGGGGCACATTAACGTGACGGACCAGATGACATAAACCCAAAGACCAAAACACACTGAAGAGGCTGAAGGTTCATCGGTACAAGTCTCAATGATGATTTATGAAATACTGCAGACACACGTTTACTGTTAGCATGTTAGCATCTCCCCAAAAACGCTTTCGATGCGTTTTTTTTCCTACTTATGTATTTGTGATATATTCATCATCTGCTTGCTTTTGCAGCCTTTTTCGCCGTTTGACCCCTCAGGACCACCGTAGAATAGAAAATACTCACTAACAAATGTGTTTCTGATGTCAGAGCTAGAAGCAGCTGTCACCTGATCAGCCAAAACACAGCAAATGCAGCATTTCTCTGCAGGGCTATGATCATTTGACTGATCTTTCCTTTCCATCCACCACCCTCACAAGTACATAACCCTTCCTTCAATTCTCCAGCTTTTCCCCGGAGCTGTACAGCAGTAGGAAGTACTTCAGGACAAAGGCAGGAAGTAATGAGGAAGTCCCTTCAGACGCGCAGGCTGCAACAACTGTTTGCTTGCCAGCAGGCTTTCCTACACAGGGAAACACATTCGAGTGACACATTAAGCGGATAAACCACTGTTGTCCTTAAAGATGACGTCAAGTTCCTTCTTGGTCTCCAGCTGCACTGATTTAACAAATGATAAACGTGAGTTTAAAAACAAAACAAAAAGCAGTAGCCATGAAGGCTCGTATCCTCAGAAGCCCCGCCCTCTCCTCACTATATGAGCTACTACCATTTCTGCTAGCAGCCAGGCTCATGACGTGGGCAGCGGTGTCAGTGTGCTTAGTCTGCAGCCACGTATTTTTTGTGCATGTGTCTATGGGAATTGTACCAGTACACAGTGTGTGTGTGTGTGTGTGTGTGTGTGTGTGTGTGTGTGTGTGTGTGTGTGTGTGTGTGTGTGTGTGTGTGTGGCAGGATGTGGAAGTCCAAGTCCATTGATGAGCAAGCAGAGAGAGGAGAGGGAGGAGTTTTCCTGATCCCCCAGGGTGCTCAGCTAGCACTACTCTGTACTCATGAACGCACAAATGGAGGCTGAGGGAAGTGTGCACACACACACACACACGCACACACTTGCACATGCACATACAGAACTGATGCCAGCTTATCAAAGTTAATTTGGATTTGTTAACAAGGATGCAAGCTGCCGGGGAGGAAAGCAGGAGCTCGACTGCTACCTCTCCCATCTGTCTGTCTCTGTGCTTCCCTCTTCCTCCTCTCTTAGTGTTGCCTCTTGCACTCTTTGTCCCTTATAAGATATTAATGGTAATCCATCACTACAGCGAGTGAGTGCGTGTACTGATGTAATGCAAGCCACGACGGGGAAGCTTTAACTATCGCAAACAGAGAGCGTCGGAGAGAAGCGTTCCCGTTTCTATGGCAACAAACGAGAGAAAAACGAGAACACGTGCGAAGCGCTCTGATTTGTTTCACTATCAGGACGGCCTCAGTCGTGCTTTAATCGAGAACTGGTTGTTATTTGTGTCCTATCGTTGGCGATGAACAAAACACCATCTTCGGTTTAATCATTGGAGTCGCAGCGAGTCGGGACTCAGGACTAAAGAGAGCGTCTAGAAAACTGGACATTTGGCTGTAATCTTCTGTGAAGCAAATAAATGAAACCTTCAGAAACTCTCGGCGTTTGAGATTAACCATTTAGAGCTCGGCAAGATGCATAAAACAGCGCATTACGCAAATACCACCGTATGTTACAAGCGCAGGCAAATCCTCCACTTTCTGCTTCGTCTTACTGTGTACAAGTTATTTATTTAACCACTTCCAGGCAGCCGAGCTAATTCCAGTGAGGGAGAGGAGGAGAAAACATCTGGGTCACAGTTCACGTCGCCCGGGGGACTCCTGACTGATTATTTGGTTGCATCTCCCAAACAGTTTTAACACAAACACGGCCTTCGGGTATTTACTCCACACATTTGTTCTTTTCCCTCCTCGTGGTACACTCGTCCCAACTGTTGTTGACAGAGGGAAAGCAAACGTGTGTGTGTGTGTGTGTGTGTGTGTGTGTGTGTGTGTGTGCTCGACAGGTGACTGGAACGCAGCAGGCATATAAGACAAACAACTCGCCTCCTCCTCCAGATGGAGGCTTGTGTGTTGAGAGCAGTGACTCAGTAAATGTGCAAAGGTTGTCGCTTCGCAGATCGGCGACGTGTCCGATTTAACGAAGCATCTGAACGCACGTAAGAGTTGTAACAGTTTGCATTGAATCCACACGGGAAGGTTATAAACTGATACTCCAGCAGGGCAGCAGCTTTCTGCTGCACAGCTCCATAATGACCTGAAATGATATGCACCACTGACACTCTACATGTGTCAACACAAACCATTGAAACATAGATAAAAAACACACACACCTTGTTCCCTTAAAGCTTTTAACAGAACTGACACTCGGTCCCTTTGTGTTCGTATCCACGTCGTCTCCGTGTCACTGACTTTAATAGCTAATTACGAACAGCCGCTGCAGGAAAACTCCTTCGTTTACCTTTCATTAGAAACAACTGAAAACAGCTGAGAAGGATCGAGAGAGACAGAGAGGAGAGTCAGGCAGAGACGCTTTCACAAAGGCCGGCGAGCGGCGCTCGGTTGAGCACCTCCATCCTTAATACCGTCATTTCTGTCTCTCTGTAGCCGCCTGTAACTGGGCCGCTCACCTCTTTGGCAAAAGTGTGTTTGTGGCTTTCGAGTGTGTGTTTGTGCGTGTACCTGGGAGCCACACTTGAAAGGCCCCGCCATGTTTGCTTTGCTCTGTTTATTTTGCCCCCCCGATCTGGACCGTGTCCCGACCGACGCTCCGGCTTCATTTGATCGCATGAGAAGTAAAACTGATGGAAATATCAGAGGAAAAGGCCCACGAGCTGCAGCTGAGACAGCATCACAGACACTCATATGCTCAGTGCACAAAACACTTCACATGAATTCAATATAACACACTCATTTTTTAAAAAGAAACACTGTGACACATGAGCAAACATTCGTACTCATTCTCATCTATATGTGCAAAGTAACTTCTGAAGTCTCTAAGTACAAAAATACCTGGTGCACTGTTGCCAGGACACCACTCTGGCAATAAACACACACAAACAGAAAAATGACACCAACTTGGTTAACTCTGAAACCTCACACTGGCTTTTTCCCCCTTTTGCAAAGAACAAAGCGTACAGCTTACACATGCCTACAGCGACACGCTAAAATCCCCTCTACACTGTTTTACTACCAGTGAAAACACCTGCGTGCACAGTGCTGCAGCTGCTTCTCTCACAGCTTTTTACTGGTTTTTAGACGCCTGTGTCACAAAGTTGAAAGCACCGCTGCTGGGCGATGTCCAACCTGAATTCGACTCTGGTCAGGAGGACCACAAGGTCATTTCAGATGACGCAGTCGGATCCATTTAGAAACACCGTTACGGGTTTAACCTGCGGTGGCCTCGAAGGGGCACGGGTAATCCGTTTGTCGCTACGAGATGAAGCTGTGACTAGCTGCGTGTATCTGAAAACAATGGCAGCAAACAACAAAGCGTGGGCAGAGTGAACTTTGACCCAAAAAGCTTTCCATCCTCCTGGTTGTGTGGATGTTTTTGTGTGTGCGAGTTGTGCAAGCAGAGCGCAGGCTGGTGTGGTTGAACGCAGCGTGCCAGGCCTCGGCAGCAGATAGAGCTTATCTAAACAGGAGATCGACTGTTTGCTCCTGTTCCCTCGTTCGCTCGTCGCTGACTGTTCCTTTGTTTCCGCTCGCTTTACCTCCTTTTCCTTACTCAGCTCAGACACCTGTGAATATCTGTGTCTCCTCTCAGTCAAACAGCTTTCTTCTGACTTTTCTGGGGGAATTTAAACCACTTTCGAGTGATATTTATTCTACACTTCTGTGCAAAAGTCTTGAGTCGCCCCTTTCGTGTCATTTCTTTTTTTAAAGGTGGTCTTGAGGAGTAGTTCTCCGGGCCTCGTGGAGCTCCTTCAACATTTTCTTTTGGACATTTTCAGCTTTTCTACCCATTTTCAGTCCAGTCCTGACTATTTTCCACGGAATCGTTTAACCACAGAAAGGCGCCCGACTCGAGGCATGAAACGGTGTCATGTCCACGCATAACAGAAAACTTAGCAAAGAACCGTTTTTTAAAATTATATTGTCACAAAAATGAAACTACAGAACAACCGTGTGCGATTCTGAATCTGAGGTAGGGCACATCTTAGCATTTAAGTGTCCTTAAAAAAAATCTGAGGAAACTGGAGCACGAAAGCAAAAATGGCAGGTTTAAAAATAAAAATCTTTACTAACAGGATTCGACAGGCTTGTCTAACAAAGTTCAAGTGGTGTAAAAAATACTGCATTTTCACACAGTTTGCACGTTTCAATAAATCAACAAAGCTCAGATGAAAAAGTTCCAAATCAAAGCAGGTCCGTGTACGTCGTCACTTTACTTATCTTGGGTGAAACATGTGGGTGCACAGATTATCATCATGCCTACACACCACTGATCCGACACCCTTTCCGTTTCCTTTCAGGAGGTGTGTTTGTGAGCTGCATTCGTCTTCCTGCCAATCCCATACTTGAGCACTGTCAGAGATTTTTTTGTCTTTACTTAAAAACCCTCAGCAGAGACACGGTTACTCTGACTTTATGTTTTATAGCGCAGGGTTCTGCACGGAGCTGCAGGTAGAAACTAGGTGCAGAAAACCTGCCAATCGCTGCAGGACTCCAGAGCATCAGCTGGAAACACAGACTGTTCGTGCAGAAAGCAACCGACTGAGAAACTACTGTAGCAGAGCTGCACGTCTGAAGCTGCACATACGAACAAACAAACTAAACACGCACACCAGAAACACACAAACAGCACTGGGCTACGAACCTCAGAGGTCATACATGCGGCTTGAACAGGTCATTTAGGGGCACACACACACACACACAGCAGTGTAAGATCAGAGGAATGCAGGCTCTCTCTGGCTCTTACCTAAGGCCACTGCAACCCTATAAAAACACAACAAAAACAACCCCACAGTTTCCACTCACACATAAACTTTAATGCCCCGTCTAATGTTCCTCTGCTCCGCACCCGTGCATGTGTCTACGCTCGAACATGTCCAAGTTCGTAAACTGCCAGCGTTCATTCACAGAAGCCCTCATTAGTTTCTCCGTCACGCTGCGGATCTGCAGCCACATCTGCATCAGTATCGAACGGATACAAAACGCACTGCTGATACTGCGCTGCTGTTATCGTTACGGCTGCAGATGCACGTCGGCTTGTAATATTTAAGAGAACAGACGAGCACGTGTTTGCAGCTCCTGTAGGCTGAAAACACGCCTGTGGCGATGTAGCTCTTGTTTAGAGCAGAGCAGCATATCAGCCATACATCAGCATTCAGGTATCAGCCCTGTGTGTGACACACACGCTGCTGCAGGCAGCACTGCATCATATTCTAGAAATGGCTCCGGCTTTGACACCCAGCTCTTCACTAAACTGGTGTCGGTCACATTAGGCAGAGCGCAGCGTCAGACCTGCGCCCTGACGCAACAGATGTGCTCACGTCCGTGTCAGTGGGCTTTTTGTCTGTGCTGTTTTTAATGGACACAGCTGTTTGACTTTTATTTAGAGTATACAGGGTAAACCTAATCAGCTGTGCAGTAAATATGGATTCTACTGGACTGATCACATGACTCACAGTGCATTAAAAAAAAAACAAAGTCCTTATTTATTTCATCCTGGACCCTCAGGTCAACATTTTGAGTACCTCCTCCTCCTCCTTTAGAGACAGCCCTTCGTCTTTTTGAACAGCAGGTAGGCTGTTTAAAAATCTGTGTGTCAGCACTTATGTACCTCCAAACTCGGATGTCAGAGTTCGGGAGTGATGTCACGTTAGCGTCTCCCAAAAAAATCCAGGAAACAGAATTCCTTTTGGCGCTTGGCGAGGTGGAGCCATTCGGGCATCACTAACAACAAAACACATTCATGGACCAAACCTGCTCGCTGCTGTGCACGTGACATCTTTAATGAGTCAGAGAGTTTACAGTTTTCATTTCGTTTAGATTCAGCGCCGCCATCTTGGATTGGAACGACGCTGGTCTGCTGAGAGTGGCGTTCCACAAAATTTCTGACTGGAAACTCGGAATTTATGACTTCCAGCTTATTCAGGAAAGCACCGTTAGGGCAGCTCTGGGATTACTTGCGCACAGGCCAACATCATCATCTCAAACCTTTGCCACAGTAAAAAGCTGCACTGTGAGTTTAAATAAAACTGATAGCAGCCACGTCCCATTCCTTTTAAACATCCAGCGTCGTGAACGATCTGCTCAAGTCAAACTATCATGTTTGAGAGGAAGACTGAGACGTGGAGAAAGGCACTTCCTGTCTTATTTTCCTGACAGTAAGACCTGGCAGACAATCGAGGAGGCGGGACTACAGGCCAGCTGCAGCGGTCGATGTTGGAGTATAAACACGGCCGAGGCTGGCACGCTTTGAAGGCTAGCCTGTCCGTCAGACACAAGACAGAAAAGAAAAATGTTTAAAAAAATAAAAACCAACACAGGCTATAATCGCCTTCAAAATAATAAGCATCCTCTCAGCGAGTCTTACAATAGAGGACGATCTCTGTGTTTATGGCAGGAACGAGCGAGCGGCTGCAGCGCTGAGCAAACCCACAGATGTTTTTTTGGTTTTGTTACTTTTTTACTAAACATTAAAACAAAACAATTTTATAACAAACGTTCACCTCAGCTCTAAAAGGGCATTACATCCCATAATGCCTGCTTTAGAGTTTCCTGTTTTCTGACTCAGCATCTCACTCGAGTCCCTCCGCACACGGAGCAGATCCCGATCCTGTAATTACGGATCACTTGCACACATCGAATGCTGATCAGAGGGCGTGGCCACGACCCCTGGCTGCTCACACTAAGAACGCAGGAATCATCGTGTGCGCACGTTTAAAGACTGATCACAAACACTTACTTCTCTGGCAGTGAGTCTGTGACCAGCATCGTCCCCTGAAGTGTCCGTTGATGGTGCTCTGAGGGCAGATGGTCTGACCTTGGGCTATGCCTGGACACACGTCTCCACACTCTCTCTCATTCTTATTGGCCACGATGAAGTTGTCCTCCACCGAGTCCAGGATCTTGGACCAGTCCAGAGTGGCCAGGTAACACAGGTCCGGATTCTTCTCGATCCTCACGGCTCCCCGGGTGATGTTCATGAGGCTGTACAGGCCCATCTCCTTCATCTGCAGCATCTCGTAAAGCACGAAAGCGTAGTTGAAGAAGAGGTTGTTGCCGCGGATCACCGTCAGGTTGGGGAACAGATCGCTGAGCGTCTCGAGGCCGTAGACCCTGAACAGCAGCACGTAGTCCGTCACCACTCGCAGTTTCGGGTAGCTCAGGCCGCGGAAGTCCTCCGTCCTGGTCTTAAACATGAGCAGGATTTTTAGGTGGCCCTCGATGATGGTGCAGTTCTCCAACGACTGGAGGTTGGTCACGTTATTCCGGATGTCCTTGCTCGAGCAGACTGAAAGGACAGACAGAGGGAAGCGCGTAAGAAACAAGCACGTTTCAATTAATATAAGCTCATTACTTCTTGATTAATCTTCTTTTAATCAGAAATGTTCAAATGTACTTCTGATACAGAACAATCAGTTTTCACAGATGACTGAAAATTTTCCATGGATGTCGTTTCTCACACATTGCAGCACGCAGCGGCTCATTTGTGACTTTATACCGGAAATGCTGTGTTTGTGACTGAAGCGAGGGTGCTGCACAGGTCAGGTGAATGCAGCACAATATTTGCCTATAACATTCATCCCCGTCATCACGGCGACGATGAAAACCTGTCCGCAGGACATCTGCATCCTTCAGAGAGCTGTTCATTTGGAAAATGTTGCTTTGGCTTTAATTCACATCAATTAGCCCGACTGTGGCAGGCTGAACAGACAAAAGGGCCTCAGTTTGCAGCTGCATTACAACAACTGGATGTGAACATCAGTACAAACTTCTTTCTCCCAGTTTCAGCCACAAAACCAGCGCCGACCTGCATCAAGGTGAAGAAAGACATTCACGAAGCGGCCGCTCAAGTCCGAAAACCAGACTCTCCGCAATTGCCTTTCTCTCTCTGACACTGACACACACACACACACACACACACACACACACACACACACACACACACACACACACACACACACACACACAGTCTCATCGGCTATAGCAGTATTATTGTACAGCAGCGTTTGATCGAGCGCAGCAGCCACGAGGTTAACAGAAACGATCCACTCTTCAGCTGGTGCAGACACAAGCTTACGTTTAGACAAACGCATCCGCGCACGCATCAGAGGAGTGGAGAATTCATCAGCACACAGTAACTTTGGGAGAGATGTGCAGAGAGTTTCTCGCTCCACATAATAACACATTAAAGGCAAATTACAGGAGGAAGAAACACTTCGTCGTTCTGATTGTGCAAGACAGGTGTAACGATGAAAACAGTATTTCTGTTGTTGACGTGACAAAGCAGGTTTCGAACTCCAGGTCGGCAAAGCGGCCACAAAAACAACAACACTGCCATTTGCAAACCTGCGGATCCAAACCAACAGCTGTCACACGACAGAAACCAGCTCGCACACATTTACTGGAAAGAAAGCTTTGCCATCCATATAGCATCATATTTACACCCCAGCCTCATAAACACAGCCAGTTCTCCTTAAACGTCCTGTTTCTTTGAACTGCCTGCAGCACAAATGCCAGGAATAAGCACAGAGCGTGGATGTTTCTCCACCAGAGCAGGTGTTTAGTTCACATGAACAGACTTGCTGTATAAAGTGGAAGAGATGTGATTTACTGGGTCACACGGTGACACAGAGGACGGCGGCTGACCGCAGATTCTGCCCTGTTGCCACACCCATTTACATTTCACGAGCACGCCCATTAAACTCTGTAGTTGTGAGACATAAAATCCTAATTTGCTCCCTCGATTTAACTATGCATGGACTGTATCAGCCATAACAGCAGCCATCACGGCCTAAAAACAGATGGTGGTGGACATAAACAGCACCGGCTGATTCAAAGGCAGCCGTCTGACAGACGATGAAAAATCCTTTAAACACTTTAGTGACAGAAAAAAAGAAAGCACAAAAAACTCTTCCCTGTACTCAGAATGAAGGAAGCTCGTAATAATTCATGCTAATTATTCACTCTGTTAATGTTTCGGTTAGACTTTTCCTTTAGGAGAACGTGAGTCCCACAGCCAGGCTCGAGCTTGTGCGCACCACGCTGCTCTCAGTCGCTCGTCAGGCTCAGAGCTCCGTGCAGCTAAATGCATGAACCCTCCTCGCAACGCACGCACATGCACACACCATTTAAAAAAAAGACGTCAATAACACTGAACCCTGAATCCCAAAATAGGGAAGATTTATTGCAGTACATTGATTGGAAACCGACTTCTCACCTGAGCACGCCATTTCCCCAGGTGAGAGCTAACCATTAACTCACCATTTGGTTAATGGTTAGCATGAAAAACATGTCAACAATTCAGGTTCAACCTACGACCAGAATCACACATCAACAAAGTGGCTGCTTATAACACAGAGCCGCCTATAAAACCAGTAAACTACTGAACCACGTTTACTACAGATTCACGCTGCAGGTCGAGTTAAACTTGTACTTGTAATCACAGGAACACACTTCCCTTCCTCCAAAAACATAAAGACTGAAGAGTAAAAATATCTGATGCCATATCTGCAGTGGCGTTACGCTTGTTTGCAGTAACTCCTTCAGAGAAGTGCAGAAAAATATCCTTTCTTCCAGGCGAGACTCGAGTAAGACAAACGTCAGTGCAGCAGCAGAGAAAGAACACGTGTCGAGCTTTAAAAGAAACAAGTAAAAGCAAAATAGAATCTGTAACATTAAATAATTCATCTCCACGTATCCACTGGCCAGTACGCACATTTGTGCTTCACCTATGAATCACATCCTTCACTGTCTTTAGCTCAGTGCTGAGATTGCTTCCAGTGAGAAGACGCACAACAAGCTCAGAGAACAACACAAACTGTGCAGCTGCATGTACCCACATTTGTGTGGACGCAGCCTCCACCAGCTCAACTTTGTACCCTGCGGCGAGCCGGCAGCCGGCAGCCAAAAACAACTCATAAAAGTAGTCAATAAATCCAATTTAACTGTTAAGCAACTCATCAGATAACACTCGAGTTTGAAACAACAACAGTAACTCAATCAGCAAACCGGTGTGCCTTGACCACGCCTCGGCGCAACCTGCATCGCAAAACACCAAGACAGGCTACTTCCTCGGCCGTGCGGCGGTTGCTGTAAGTCGCAGTGATAACAGCAACCTTACACCTCTCTCTGCCCCTCCTGCCTTATCTCACGGACACATCGAACACAGGTCACCCGCTCGCTGTCAGCCTGCAGCACTAACCGGATACCTATTGTGAAACACAACAACATAACAAACTGTTACACAACTGCACAGGGGCCAGGGTGCAACTCACCGCTGCCCAAAGTTATCTCCAAGTCACACCAAGAGGACTCGAGCCCCTTACACATGGAGGGCTCTCTTTATAAACAGCACAGGTAAGAAATACGTGAGAGGCAGTGAGGCCTTTCTGGTCGCCCGGCATGATGACGGCAAGCTTCACTGACACAAAGAAATGTTAGAGGGCCACGAGGGCAAGCAGCACATGGACGTGCACAGAGCCTCTACTGCAAAATGGAGTCTTGCTTTCAACTGACAGGAGTGAATGCTGGGGGGGGGGGGGGGGGGGGACAAGAGAGAGGAACAGCAGTCTGGGGCTGGTTGTTAGAGCCCCTGTGTCTGCAGTCTTCTCCTCCCAGGTTTGGTAGCAAGGAGATCCAGGAGTGAGCCAGCAGGGAGAGGAGGGGCGTGGCTAGAAGGAAAGAGGGTCGCGGGGGGGGGGGCAGAAAAACGGTGGGAGGGAAGCGCGCGGGGGGGGGGGGGGGGGGGGAGGCTGAAAGTGTAACCTGAGCCCGGACAGGAACGCAGAGTGACGTAAGGGACCAACAGCACGGTTGGTGATCACATGCATGAATGAAGAGCCGCTATGTGCACACGCACATGCACACACTAGGGCTGCCACAAACCATTATTTTGATAGTCGACTAATCAGATCATCATCCATTGGACATACAGCGTACAGCTTATTGCACCAGCAGCATCTGCTCTTATATAACTATCATTAGCTTACAGCTTTAAGTGTTTACGGTGCTAACTAAAAATAAAGACAAGATGATAGTTTATTAAATTTTAATGACATTTGCAGATTGTTTCGGTGAAGTTTAATAAACTCCTTGCTATCTAAAATATAACAGGACACCGGAGTAAATTCTCCAGCATCTCACACTTCTGATAATCAGCTGTCTGCTTGACGTTTATTCAGCTGTGTAAAAACTATAACTTTGATCTCAGCCAAACCGATTTACTCAGGAACAAATAAAATACTAAAAAAAAAGCCAAACAATAACATTGTTAAGTTATCTAAGTGACTCATATATCATGTTTAACCTGAGTAGCGAAAGACGGCGGTGGGTTTGAAAAAGATTTGCCGGGAGTCCGGTGTTCTCACGGCTCTAGTTAGCCTAGCCCCCGGCTAGCTATCGAGCTAGTGGGTAACAGACGTCTCCGAAAACGTCGGAGCGCTTTTGAAAATATGCGGTGTCTTGATAAACTGAGCAGATATTTGAGGTTTACACAGCTACATTCTCGCCTGAAAATATGTTAAACGTTTATTTTGTGACCCAGAAAGAATAATAAGAGTAACATTAAAACTAACTAGCTGCCGCCATTGTTGGAAACTGAGCTGGGCTGCGCTATGAATTCTGGGACACAGCTTCTTCTTCTTCGGGGTTTAACGGCAGCTGGCATCCTTGTACATGCAGTGCTGCCATCTTCTGTTTCAGTCCGTTATTACACTCTTAAATCCTGCTGCTTATTCCTGCGTCTTTTGTGATCTTACAAAGCTTCAAACGACGCGTCGACTATTAAATCAGTCGTCGACGATTTTGATAGTCGACGCAGCCCTAACACGCACACACACGCGCGCGCACGAGAGCCCTACCCAAGTTCATCTACAACACATAAAAACATCACAAAGGTTTTAAAATATTTAAATATTTATTTCTATTTAAAGTATAAATAAAAGGATTCAACAGGTTCAATAAATCCACATTTTCATTTAACATTTGGACGCTTCTGGTGTTAAAGAACACAACAAATAAAACCCAATAAAACGAATGCAGGTGGGACAATGACCGTGATCCCTCTACAGCCCACACCGACACAGAGGACCACCCACCAGGGAACAGCCCAGTGCCCTCACTACACGTACAGCATCTCATAATTACAATAACAACCCAATCAGCCACTAATAAACGGGGGGTGGGGGGATAACAGAGCGCTGGCTGAAATGTTCTGTACCACACTGCAGACCTCTATAGGAGACATGTGGGCCATCCACCCGCCTGCCTTGTCTGTTTGACACTTAATTTGGCAGCAGGAATGAAGAGGAGGAGGGAGGTATATTGGGGGGGGGGGTCAAACAAACAGAAGGAGCAGAGAGAAGCTTGGATTTTAAGTGAAGTTGGAGCGTTAGAGCCTTTAAAAGGAGATTAAATGGTGAATCAGAAAAGTTTGTCCTCTTGTTGCTTGAACAGTTATGAGGCTTATCAAAGTGAATAAACTGTTGCAGTTTAGTCGGTGGTTTCTGTTGCTTTAATGATAGTTTGGGAGCATCAGGAAGAAGCAGAGGATTATCTAGGAACAGCTTCAGAGGTCCGTCGCAACCAACCAATGACGTGTGACTATTCAGTTAGCATGAGCCCAGCTAATAGCTAATGCTGTGATGAGTGAGCCAAGTTTGGCTAACAACAAACCTAACTTGATACAGCGCAGACCTACGACACCACAGCAACATGACTGGTCAGTGCTGATCCTGGATCAACGCCAAACACACCACAATCCTGCCTCAATACAAAAAACCTGATTTTTCTTTAGCTAAACACCAAATGCATAACTCAATATATAAGTTATGGAGGACAACATATGACCTGTGCTGAATCACAGTAAACTCTGACAGCTTTAAATCAGCACAGACTGTTTTAATAAGTGTGAAAAAGTGCGCTCTGTGATTAACTGTCACCCTAAATCAGTCGTTCTCAAACTGAGGGCCCGAGAAAGATCAGGCGACTTCTAAATTGGGACATGCACGCTGCTCTGTTTCGTTACTGCCTCTTCACCTCAGACGTGAAGCAGAACGAGCCCAACATCCTCTGCCCAGCTCGGCGAGTTCGGGTACGTCTGGTGCAGCCGAGGTCGCGTACCCGCTCTCTCGGACAGAAACTGCCGTCGCCGCTATTCGGCGAGCTCTCACAGCTGCGACCTGCATTATAGCGTAGCTACGATTTCAGGCAGATTCTTCTCTTATTTTTAGAATTGTGTCCCCTGCAGAAAATGTAATATGCAGCAGCTAACGGTGATGAAAGCGTATCACGGTGGCGTGCAGGCTGCCCTCTATCGCCCGTGGACTGCAGCCTGAGTCCAGAGTGACGGAGGGCAGCCTGCACTTAAAGTGAAACCAGACCGGTCTAGCATGAAACCAGGTGGCAGCTAACTCTGGACTGTGAGAAGTTTCCTCTCGCTGTCAGCTTAGGCACATGCTGCCCCTGATGAGGTGATCTGCTGATTATAGATATGTCAGCAGCTCAGTTGCTGAACAAACCCCAGGGGAGGGAACGTGCGGTCGCGGTGCCAAGTGGACTGCCAGTGGAAAAATGCGTTTGTTTGTTAATACAACTGTGGAAAGTCCTGAGAAGTAAAGCCAGCTCCCCGTGCGCCCACTGCCAAGCTGTGGCTTCACAGTGAAAAACGATGCCGAGAAATTGCATGAAAGGCATTTTGATTAGCGTGTACCAACATGTACCTCCAAAACAAAGAGAACTGAGGACCAGAATAACAGTACGTGAGCCAGGGAGGGAGGGGGCATTTGAATAGTGGAAATAGGCTCAGAGCCACCAATAACAAAAACACACACAGAAAAATATTCAAATCTATTTTCTATTAAGAAAAAGTGGGAACGAAACGAGAAAGCGGAGCTAACGCGTGCACGGAGACCGTCCTGTACTCGAGGCAGCCGAGGACACCAGATAAAGGTGGAGGGAGGGCAGGGTGGAGGCAGTGTGTGGGTTGGAGCACCTGTTCCTCTATTGCCTCAGCTTCCCATTGAGGAACATGGCAGAAAGGAGTCGGCCTATTTATACACAACGCCGGGTCCCGTTACAGCTGTGGCGCGGGGCCAGGCTGCGGCAGATTGAAGCGGGTAGAAAAGAGCAACATGCGCTGCCCTGCGCTGTCAGATGGTCTGCCAACACAAGAGGCCCGAATCAGATCGCACTGGTGACTCTGGCTCGCCTCCTTCCCTTTTACCTTCCAGCACTGGCAAAGAGTAGAGAAGGAAAAAAGGAGAGCGCAGACAGAGGGAGACAAAGAAGCGAGGTGCTGTGTGACGGCGAGTCACCGTTTTCAAAACCAGCGGCGACTGCGTGAAACCAGCACACGTGAGAGTGAATCCCGTCCTGTTGCTGCTGTGTCAAAGAAACGAACGTTTGTGCCCGTGTGCGCAGCTTTTTCCAAAACGTTCAGCAAACTGCACCTGCGAGCACACGTTAACAGCCACATACAATCACATGAATCTGCAGTCAGTTGAAAGTCGACCACACCAGGTGACACTGCAACATATAAAAAGCATTGTGGGCAATCCTGACATAGTCAAAGCATTTTGGAGCCGACGCAGGACCGACTGTGGAACGGGAGCAGGTAATCAACTGCAGGCCGGCCTCTGCTGAAGACAGACAACACACACACACACACACACACACACACAGACACACACACACACACACACACGCACACAGACAGACAGACACACACACGCACACACAGACACACACACACACACACACACACACACACACACACACACGCACACACAGACACACACGCACACACACACACACACACAGACACACACACACACACACACACGCACGCACACGCACACACGCACACACACACACGCACGCACACACACAGACACACACGCACACACACACAGACACACGCACACACACACACACACACACACACACACACACACACACACACACACACACACACACACGCACACACAGACACACACACACGCACACACACACACACACACACACACACACACAGACACACACACGCACACACACGCACACACACACACACACACACACACAGTGAGTAATGCAAGAAACATCTGATGATCCTTTTCATCTTCCTACGTTAGCGAGCTCAGCGTCTTAGTGCGGTGAGCCTCGGCCTGAGAGGGAGGCAGCCGGGGCTCAGTTACCCTGTTTGACTTGCAGCCACAACGGCAGCAGCTGCAGGGCTCGGCCCCACCAGCCCCACCAACGCTTTGACCCACAAACCAGAGCTACACATGAGGCTGGAGGAGCTACGCCTGCCTGGTGGCCCTGCCAAATCTGCTCCTTCTATCCCTGTACGGCTCCCTCGCTCTCTCTTTCTTCTTCCGACCCGTCTGCTGCCTCAGACATGAGACATTTCCAACACTAAACTCCTTCATTAAGCACTGTTTATGCTTCAGCATTAGGAAACAAAAAAGAAAGACAATGCAATAGCTGTGATTACACAGCTGCCCGCGCCGTAGCTCGGCGTGGAAATGGCTCTTCTACACGCTGAGCTTCTAATGTCCGGCTCTGACAGTTTAGGGGTTTTAGCTGAGGTATTCCCCGTGTGGTGAATGGATGAGTAAGCTCATCCCAGGCATGGCAAATCCTATCGATTTGACTGGATTGCTGCTTGTCTGCCAACTCCAAGCTCCAGCTGAATCCAGCATTTGTTCCAAGCAAAGAGCAGGAGGGGGAAGGCAAAAACCAACACACAGGCAGAGAGGGGAAGCAATGATTTGACTCTAACTGCACTGAAATGAAACTCCAGCTGCTCGCGTAACGGGAATGTGTGTGTGTGTGTGTGTGTGTGTGTGTGTGTGTGTGTGTGTGTGTGTGTGTGTGTGTGTGTGGCTGAAACTATGAGGAGGGATGAGTCAAGTTAAAACGCAGGACGTGGGAACAGAAGGACGAAAGGAAAGAAGCAGACAGAAGACGGAGAGCGCAACGACTACCAGGACATCAGATTTGATGTCCGAAGGGTCGATAAACACGGACGGAAAACGGTAGAAAGCAGAGGCCGGAGGGACGGCGAGCAGAGCGGCCGGCGTCCGTGTAATGGTCCGTTTGTCTGCACCGTAGGACCACCGGCTCTCACTGGCTGCTGCAGGAAAACCTCGAAGCACACGGACATTTGCACAAATATGCAGACACACATGCTTGCTTGCCTCCCTCCTTCACTTCTTTCCATATCTCTCCCTCCCTCCCCCTTTTCCATTGCTCGGCCTGTGCCCGCAGTCTTGGTGCCTCCTTCCATTTACCGAAGCACAAACACGCCGCCAATCTGCAGAAACCCAGCCTCCCACCTTTAAACGTCACGTTCATATCGGTACACGCTGAGCAGCGGTGTGATCAATAAACTTTTCATTTATCAGAAATATCCCCTCATCCTGTTTGTTTTTCCATACAGAACATCTACGAGCGTGCTATATATGTATTTCTGGCATTTAATACTGACATCATGTTAATGTTCACGCAGCCCAACCAGCCAACAAATCACTGGCTGTTACCTAGCCTCTGACAGACAGGCCCCTGAGTGGAGCGTCTGTGGCCACGGCGGTATTGTAAAACGACTTCCATTCATTACGCTGTCATTTAACAGCGAGGCATAATTCAATATGGCCTCCTTTAACTATAACGGAATTAGGGACGCTTGATGCGGCCTCATAAACTGGTCACAGGCACTCCATCTCTATGTCCCCTTTCACAGCGTCTTGGCATCGGCCTCTGGCCCGTCGACAGCCTCGGCTCCACTCAGCCGCTCCTTTTACTCCGTGCTGTTTACGGGGAGGAGACTGTGTGGCCCTCTGTACTAACCAGATTTAACTTA
The DNA here is from genome assembly GCF_963969265.1 of Rhamphochromis sp. 'chilingali'. Classification (NCBI taxonomy): domain Eukaryota; kingdom Metazoa; phylum Chordata; class Actinopteri; order Cichliformes; family Cichlidae; genus Rhamphochromis; species Rhamphochromis sp. 'chilingali'. Next base: position 45,958,297 of record NC_137931.1, on the reverse strand, counting down.
TTCACACCAAAAAGCTGAATTCCTTTCGTTCCTTTGGGTCTGACTGGACCTCGTCTCTACAGGGAAATAACGCGTCCACGGGTCGTTTGTGCAGTCGTGCTGTGACAGTTTCGATAAGGGAGACGCCGCCGGGTTTGCTCCGCAGGCCCAACTAATCAATGTTAAAGCTTAGACATAAACGTGTTCCTTCATGCTGAATAAGCCAATCGGAGCAGAGTTGTAAATCTGGGGCCCGTGGATTCACCTCCACGCTGACACACCCCTGGTGTGTTTAACATGAGGAAGCAATGAGAGCTGAAGAAGGTTACCACTTTAGGAACATGCAGGCCGAGCAAGCATCCGAGGAAAGTTTCTGATGCTCTGGATAAAAGAAGAGTGCAGCCAAAAAAGAAAAGACTGAAACAAATTCGGCGCCGTCAGCGTTTCACGTACGTCACCATCACACACTCTGCAGACACTTCTATTAGATACTCCTTGGTAGTACCAGACCTTGGAGGTTGGTGCACTGTGGGCATAAATGAATGCCCGTTCCAACACATAACAACCATCAGCCCGAATCGTGGCTGCAAGGCAGGATGGATGCACGCTTCCTTCTCGTTATGCCAAATTCAGACCCTACCAGCCAACTGCAGCCGCACAAACAGACTCATCAGATCAGTGATATGAATCAAACAAGCTCATGTTCTTGGCTGACAGTGGTACCTGCTGTGGTCTTCTGCTGCTGTAGCCGACCTGCTCCAAGGCTGAACGGTGCTGTGAGTTCAGAGATGCTCTTCCAAAGTATCAGGTCATCTCTGATCTCTGACATCAACAAGGCATTTTCACACTACGGTTTAAATAAAAGTGAGCCAGGATCACCACATTAAGTGTGCAATAAAAGGACCGCTTCAGGTGTTCGGTCGTGCTTGTTTTTGCACGTTCAGTTCAGCTAAACTGCAGCCTGTCTGCACTTTCAATTAAGGATCTCATTTTCTTTTCTACAGCCCAGCATCAGCAGGGCTGAACCTACAGCTGTTTTCTAATAACTCTCGTCAGTTTCCCTTAAATCCTCTGACAATATCGGTTTCTACAGGTCGAGAGTCATGACTCACTCACGTCTGTAGCTCAGCAGCTGTGAGTCATGTATCTATACACTCCCCACGGTTGGTCGTTTGATCCAGAACAAATCTGAGGCGGCTCAACTGATTAGCTGTAAACGTTCTCCAGATTTAACAAAAACGTCCCCGAGCAAACGTATTCTGGTGTTAGTAGCTCCGTTACTGCACGTGTGACTGCCTGAAGGTCACCCGTTACTCAATGAAATCATTGACGCTCCTAAAACGCAGAAACAGTTCACGGTTCAGCCGATAGTTTTGTGAAGCGAGGCCAGATTCTGACTTTGGCTTCATGAAGTGGTGCAGAGGTGGAGTGAACAGAGGAGGGGATGTAATCAATTCATCCAGACAATCAAGATCAAACAGCTGTTGCCCTGCATTGTGTTATAAACCCAGCATCTTCTTTTGATTTCCACCATAAAAGCACAAACTCGCTCACTGATCAGTTCAGCTTCAGCCAACATGACAAAGAGAACCTTTGGTCGAAAAGGTCCATCTGGAAAATGGCTGTGACCTCCTCTGCTGGAGGTGGTGCAGGTGGTAGTCTCCACCTCTGTTTCCAGCTGTTGTAACGCTGCTGCAGAGAAGTGGCTGCGCACTACAGCAGCGGTGCCCAACCCCCGGGCCGCGGGCCAGTGCGTGAGTCGTTTGGTGCCGGGCCGCGAGAATTGAGCCTTCGGTGTTAAATTTACGGTTTTCAGGGTTTTTATCGTTAACTCTGTTTCTCTGGGTCTTTCCCGTGTTGTAGTTGTGCGTCTTATTTTGAAAGAAATATTTACCCGTTACCATAGCGACCAGAGAGCATTAAGGACGCTGCTAATAAACTTACACAGTGAATTCTCATTTATTATTATATTTACAAAATGCCAACGTTTTTGTCTCGGCCGTATCATTTTGTCTTGTTGCATTTATCCACAACACCTTAACGGCCGGTCCGTGACAACAGTGTGCGTCCGTGGCCGCTGCAGGACGTTATCACAGAAGATCCGCTGCAGCTGAGGAACCGCAGTCTTTAAAGCAGGACTCCTGTGGGTGTTTGTGATCATGCAAAACTGAAGAGTGAATCACAGTCTGCATTTATCACAGGATTATTAATCAATTGCATCACTTCTTTTACTGCAGCAAGCCTGAGACAGAATTTAGCTTTAAGGTGCTGTTATTGACAGACCGTGGGCGAGTTAGGGCCCGATCAGTACAGGGCTGATTGTGGAAGGAGACAAGATGCTCACACTTCAAGTGCTTTTAAATATAAAACAATCACGAACGATTAGGTTGCTTATGGCAGACATCTGCCTTAGGTTAGAAGAGGGGGGAAAGCCACAGCTGGCACCTTAAATCCTCAGTCTCCACAATCACACATTAAAATGTATAACCGGGCTCAGTGCAGTGGGACGTGTCTTTAGACAGGAAGAGGCTGGGTCTGCAGGGTCTGTCACTTACTGCCAGCACAGCTAGTGCTGTCACCATAGCAACGCATCTCATGCTACTCGATCAGGACAAAAACAGAGACCCCAACCCGGCACACGAGTCGCCGAACACTAAACGTGTACGCGTGAGCTCTCGTAAAAAGGACACAAACATGTGCAGACACACGTAGCCACAACGCAGCAAACAACATCATCTTAGAGGGCCACGTGATGCGGCGCACAACCTGCAGGTGAACACGTTAAGCATCGCTTAGACCCAGCTGGAGCAGGCGGGGTTAATAAGAGAAAGCAAATAAAGAGAGAGGCATCAAATGGATGCTGTTCACACCTTTAAGAGGCCTGAAAGAGGAGGCTTTCCCACAGCGCAGAGCAGGTGTGTGCATGCGTGGAAGAAAGGTCTGCAGGCTGTGTGCATCTGCAGTGTGAAGGAAAACGAACGAGCCCAGGGCGGCGAACCCGCTTACCCCTGAACGTGAAACGAAGGGAAGGAAGGAGGCTCGAGTTTAAAGGAGGAGTAGAGGGAGCAGAAGCTGTCATGGAGGAAACGTGAAAAGCTGCATCACTTTTTAACATCTTCCATTGTTTCACGTGATATTTAAAAGGCTGCCGTATCCACATCACCCAGAAATGTCAAACTCATATGGCAACAGTTCGTCTGCGTCACTTTAACCCAGACACTGGAATTAATAAAGGCTTCAACTAGAAACGTGGCCCATACACACACTGCAGGACAACATTTAATGAGGTCAGATATTAACTGTAACAGCTGAACAGAAGAGTCTTTTCCCGCCTTCTCTTTTCAAACTCAGAAGCTTTGTTCATCTTTTATGTACAGTCTATGCAGCTGTCATTCAAATGGTAAATGGCCTGTATTTATATAGCGCTTTACTCGTCCTTAAGGACCCCAAAGCGCTTTACATATCCAGTCATCCACCCATTCACACACTGGTGATGGCAGCTACATTGTAGCCACAGCCACCCTGGGGCGCACTGACAGAGGCGAGGCTGCCGGACACCAGCAGGCAACGGGTGAAGTGTCTCGCCCAAGGACACAACGACCGAGACTGTCCAAGCCGGGGCTCGAACCGGCAACCGTCCGATTACAAGACGAACTCCCAACTCTTGAGCCACGATCGCCTCAGACCACAGATGTGATTCATTGCCTGAAATCTGTAAAAGCATTAGCTGCTAATGTTGTTGGCATTTACAGTCAGATATGTCCACCACTGATTTCTCTCTGCAGCACTCGTCACCTTCGTTTATCATTTGGTCCCTGAGCTCAGTAACTGATCTGACAGCACGACTGTGTGCTTGCAGTTACATTAACTGCCAGCAGCCTCACTGGGCGCCAAACAGACACTTTTCAGTCACATGACAGGCCTCCATGTTCTGTCCATATCGCTCCATTGGCCTAAAGCGGGGACGTGACAGTAAATCCAGACTCGCGTGTCACAAACTGCAAAGACGTTTGATAAACGTTTCGTCTCCTGCTGGGCTTCACGTCGTCTCTGATGCAGACGTTACCATTGCTTTATAAACTGGCCCAAACAGTATTGCAGATGTACAAATCTGTAACTGGGATCAATTAAGCTGCTACGCTTTTTTTGAAAGCCAAAGAATGAGAAATCAGTTGCACGGCCTTATTCGGTTTATTGTCTCATCTGCAAAACATCCCTTTGTTGATCCCTGCATTACGGGACTGGCTCAGCTTGGAGTTTACAGTGTGAAGTCCCCAACGGTTAAAATAGGGCAGATCCAAACAGCAACAAGGACTATCAAATCAGATTGTTGCAGCATGGCGTAACGGCGCGCTGCGTGTTCATGTGTGTGTGGGTGTGACCCCATCCCTCCCCTCTCAGCTAGACCACATTTCTGTGCAGTGAGCAGGGGTTTACATAAACGGTCACACTCCTCTATCTAGGAATGGGAGTCAGGGAGGAGGGCATCGGCTAGGCTTTGTGTTTAAAAACAACAACCTATCACGGCGCTGGCAGCCTGCGATGGGCTGGAAACACGTCACCTGATCACGGCGACGGCCATTAGATGTTACAGCGTGGTTTCCTCTTCATAATGAAAGGTTTATGTCGGGATCAACGCGTTTTGACTGTTTGCTTATTTTGCAAGGTGACAGCAGCGCGGCAACATTTGCCTCCTAGCATGTTACGACTGGCTATCGGTATCGGATACCAGTAGTGCTGGTATTGGCACAGTATTGGAAAGTCACAATACCAGTAGTAAGCATCAAAACCAGTAAAATTTTCATTCACCGTGATTTAAAAAAAAAAGAAGAATTCCAAGTAATTACATTTAATAATAATGGATTGCATTTATTGCGCTTTCACCTGTATTAAAGTTTCAAATCAGTATCATGGTGGTTGGAGACCATTTCCACATCATTGTATAATAAGCACAGGTGCACATTTTGAGGTACGAGTGCACTTGTTGCCAAATCCAGTGATCTGATTGGTCAGATCTGTTTATTCAGATGTGCAACACCTGCATTACAGACGGGAGAGTCTTTTTACGCATGAAATATTCACACAGATTTTACAGGCCTCTCTCTGGGAGAGACACCTGTCAGAGGAAACTCCTTCCCACTGTTCATATCAGCAAGCTCCTCCTTTCAGTTACTACCCACCCACCCTCGTGACCACAGGTGACAGTGGGAACGTAGCTCGACAGGTAAAGCGACAGCCTTGCTTTTACGCTCAGCTCTCCCCTCACTCGTGAGCAACACCCTAAAATTCTCCTAAACTTCTCTAATCGAGGTAGTAACTCGTTCCCAACTCAGAGTGGACCCTCCACCTCTGACCACCTACTACCTGCAGGTGTCTGAGGCTATGGTTAGTAGCCTCAGACACCTGCAGGTATGCAGTGTCAATCAGGCTTTATGTTTATTGCATTTTAAAAGTAAATCTAACATGTTAGCACAGTAATGATGTGCTGCAGAAATGCATTTACTCAGTGGCTCATCAAGCTGTGAATTTGTGGGAGTCAGAAGAGTCGTCTCGTGTTTTCCATCCCCCACTTGTTCCGCTGTTGATAAAAACTGCCGGGAACATGCACACAGTGGCAAGTTAGAAGTTGAAAGGGATACTTGGAAAGATAAGAGCAAAGGAGGAAGCACTTAGCAAAGGCACCCCAACAGTTAATTTCCTGTAGCAGTACATATCGCCTTCCTGGCCAACACTCAGGACCCAGTACACAGCCGGTGGAGGCTCAGTTCATGACCCCGATTGTCCACTGCCTCTGTGAACGAGGAACCGTGCGAAATGAACGGCAGCAACTTGCAATCAACGTCGGGCCGCGATATGAAAGCCTTAAAGATTCAGTGTGTTGCCAATGAAACAGGCAGCACAGGCTGTTCCAGCAAACTATGGTAAAGTGCAGGTGAATGCTAATGCTAAATTAGCCTGTACATACAGCTTTCTGTGTTTACACTTCTGTCTGACCACCTCAGACGTGAAGACTTCCTCTTCTGTCTTATCCAGAAGTCCGAGGACGTCCACACACCTGCGGTGTTTAGTCCCTTAAAATCAAACTCTTCTTTCTTTTCACTCATAAAGATGTGAAAGCAGTAATCGCACCCGGGTGCCGACCAAACAACCATACTGAGACCCTGTGGAGGACGTGGTCTCAGCAGCGTCTGTTTACCAACGTGAACCGACCTCAATCCGAACCGACAAGCAGGTTTACGCTGCAGGTTTGAGGAGGAATAACATTTCATAAGGATGAAGGTACTTTTAAATCGCAAAGGTGTGTACAGGTTTGCAACCAGCCGTGAAATGAATGTAAATTATCCATGTTGCTCCCGCCTCAGACACGCAAACTGAACGTTCTCGTGTGGTGACGTAGTGATGCATTTGGGTTCACTTGGATTTTTCTGCGTCAGGAAAAAAGCCACAAGTTTCACTTATTAACTGATGCGGACCAGAGGAAACGACCTCCGAGCGTGAAAACACGCCAACGCAGGCTTTTGTCAAAACAAACTGCCCATTTAAAAATGAAAAGAAACACCCATAAACATGCGGATGAAGCCTAATACAGTGTTCTCATCAACGCACACACAAATAAATATAAATAGAAAACATACATTGCCAGGAAGTAGGCTGGCCAGTAGCTGAAAAATGAGATCCTGCAGACAGCAAAGGGTGGCTGGGGCACATACTCGAAGTGAAACACACACACACCTACATGGTGGGCCACTTCAAAGACATTCCACAACGTGCACAGCATTGTCGGAAAATGCCAACGTGCACTTCACTGAAGAGTGCCTGAGTGTCCAAAAGGGGCTACAGACAAACTCGCAGACAAATGGAGGCCGAGCCTCGATTTTTACAACAGCACGCGGTTCTCCATTAGCTGAGCTGTCAGAGCAACTCTTCAACTGCTCCTCCTGAATAAATGACACCGCTCTGGAGATTTGATTGAGACCGCAAGAGGGGAAGAGCCAATCTGTGCGACCACGCTGGTTAAAGAAACACAGCCGTGCACGTATGTATATTCATGCATGCTCACAAGCAGCACAGCCGTGCCTGACGGGGGCCAGAAGTGGGCAGTTGCACAACTTGTTTTTCACAAGTCAGACCAGGAGACAGCTCAGCGGCAACATCTGAACAACCTTTCCTGATTAACTGTGACAAATGGGCCAATCACAATCAAACAACAGCCTGTGAAAGCTGATTTGTTACATGTTTTCTGAGGTGCAGTCGGCTACGGCGTGGGTTATTTATCAGGACGGCTTCTTCTCATTCTTGTGTCTGAGATGGAGGTATCAGGCAGCATGTGGATCCAGAATGAAATATTCAAAGTATTTTGGTTGTTGCCCCGACCCCACCCCCTTTTTTTTGGCGTAAACATCTCAAAAGTGCCAAATATGGTCACTTCCCAGAGTCCTCACAGCCAATGACATGTACCCCATTCCCTGAGAGAGAGACGCGAGAGAGGGAAAAAAAATAAAAAAGACCAGGAAGGAGGGGTACCAGCAGCCCGTCTCATAAGACCCCCTTTCAGGGGCCTCTGTTCTGTCTGCATACATGACCTGTGTAAAGTAGCCACATCGTTTCCTTTGAACCTGGCCGGCGGGAGCCATTTTAAGCAACACAACCTGAAGCTTGGAGAGTCCCACCATTGCTGACAAAAAGAAAAACAACAGGTTCCACTTTATGAATGGGTGCCCACACATTTACGTGGTCGACCTGCTCACTTGGACCAAGTTCACACACCCAAAAAAACAAAACACTGAGGCTTGGGCAACACGTCGTCCAAAAATCACTGAACACAAATCTCACAAGGATTAATGTGGGCCAAAGGTTAAACCGCTGACAAACACCCAAAATGTTCAATAATTGATTTCACGGGCGCTCCAGACTTTGTTTGTCTCATTCATTCATTTAATTTGAGATATAAGACACAAGTGACCTATTATACAGAGAAATGTATCATCTAATGCGGCCTCACAGCTGGCCCTGCAATTCTCATTTCACTGAGATCACCCTTAAAAATAAGAAATAACACAAATAAGAAATACCAGAGTGGGCAACAGTGCTCATTAACTTCATTCGGCCCATAAAATGTGGGCTCAAGTATGGTGCACGGTGTCCCTGTGTTAAAGCACCAGCTGAAAACAAAACAGCGCACAGCTGGATCGTGCTTAATCTGTGGCAATGCACATCTGTATAGCTGTAATCACCATCCGCGCTAATTCATTGATAAAAAGAAATAAAACCGAGGCGCAGACTCTGGGGAGGAAGATCTGGAGCGGAAGGCAGATGGAGGCTGTCCCGCCACCTATGCGGACACTTCTCAGCGGCTAATTTGTTTACATCCAGGCTGCGTGTGCGCGTGAGAGGCCTAGCAAGCCTCGCAGGGCCAATCCTGCCGCCCCCAGTTTAGGCTCGCTGCCGCGGACCACCCTCGTCCAGTTACAGCCACTAATCTGACCCTCGGGTGGCTCATTTAGCGCGGGCCGCTAAAATATGTACCTTTAAGAGCCGGCGCGAGAGGGGCGGGGTTTATTAGCCGATAATTAATATTTGTGCGCCAAGTTATCAGCCACACGCACAAAACTGAAATTACGAGCCCCTTAATTAGACCTGGAGGAGAATCTGAGCATGCGCCAAAATGAAAGCAACAGTCCCGTGACTCACATTATCACGCTGATTGATAAAAAGAAGAAAATGCCCCCCCAGCAGTGACTGCAAGGTTCAAGAAAAACACACTATTGTTCATGTTATAATGCAAACATCTGCGCTTAGGACAGGGTCATTTCCCGCGAACACACACTTCACACTCACGTGAAGTTATGAGTTATAAGAAGTCATTAAAAAAATGAAATAATACTCACTTTCTCCTTTTATTAGTCCACACTGGCATATAATGCAGGTGCACATGATAAACAACACCATCTGTGCTCGCAGTTTAAGCGTCAGCCGCCTCATTTTGGCTGGAGGATAAGTTATGCTCGCTTCTTGAAGTCGTTCAAAAAAAAATTCCAATCTTCAGGGAGAAATGTTTAAAGTGAACTAAGAAATTGCTAAAAACTTAAAAAGGTCCAATAAAGCCAGCCGATTTGAGGTTTCCTCCCCCTGTAAGGGGGTTATAAATTGATAACTGTCTTCTGTGCCAAATGTGTTATGTACGTGAGACACTAAATAACGTGATCCTGGGTTCTGGCGACACATGTGCGAGTAAAAAATTTCATTTTCCAGAAGTGAAGTCGACAGTCCACGTTCATCTGTTTGATTTTGGTGCCCCGCTAAATCAAGGGGGGGAAAATGCTATTATTATTATTATTATTATTATTAATAATAATAATCCCACACACAGACAGAGCTAGTTTGGAGATCCCCTAAGAAGGTCCGCTGGCCCCGGGCTCATTTCCCTGTAATGTGCCGCTCCAGTGAGGGAGGACCCCGGGAGGTATTTCAAAAACAAAACGCTGTTTTCCTCACGCAGACACGCGCTGGAGTTGTGAATAGCACCCCCCAAAAAACACAGGCAGCCTTTGAGCTCTCGTTTTCTTTCAGAAGTCTTTATATCACCTCCTGCGTCCTGGTGTCTTCACACAAGCTCGTCTCCCTTTTCTTTGAGCAGGGAGCACATCCCAGGAAACTCCGGCAGGAAAAACGTGCAGCTTTCCTCGCTTCGACCTCCCTCTGAACTCCTTCACCCCCGCTGACCACCGCAAGCCCGTAAAAACGACAAAACGGCGGAGAGGGGAAAACTAACCTGGAAAGGTTTGAAAAAACGCCACTTTGCTCTCACATTCCCCGCGAGGAGTAAAAGAAGCCAGAAAATAACAACAACAATGCCCGCATTCACCGTGCACGCTGCCGCCGTGAGGTGAGGGAAGTCGCCACACCACGCCGCCCGTTCCTTCCCTCAGATTAACGTTAGCTGGAGGGGGCTAAACGGCTAACGTTAGCTAGCTAATCCAAAACAAACGAGGTTTCGGTGTCGGCGACGAGAGTTCAAAATCAGAATAAAATCAAAAACACGCTTAAAGTGAACAGTCCGAGTCCGCCAGCCCAGAAGAAAAGGACAGGAGAAAAAAACGATGAGGTAACGATACGTAAAAAAGACTTAAAAAGACGGGTCAAGTGTAAAAACTTGGATTCCCGTTTAGCGATCGCTCTCCCTCAGGTTCCCCCTCTTTCCGTCTCTCTCTCTGCGAGCCTCCCCACCAGTAAACAAGTCCTGCCAGTCACCTCAGCTGGGCCACGCAGGGTCTGCGGGAAAACCCGGAACGGAGCGCTTTGTGACACTGCGCTGCTCACTGCGCTCGCCGTCCTCGCATAGCAACACGTTTTATTACAAAAGCAGACACAACACAGGGAAATAATTAAAAAATATATAATTAATGTGGAATAAAATCAGATGAAGCAGAGCGAAGAGTCTGTGGACAAAATAATAGGAACACACTAGCCCAGACCAGTTTTACAGCTGCAGCAAATTATTTTCAAATTCTCTGCCTTTTATTTTATTAATAAACTGTTAATTAGCCCATCGGGAAAAAAAAACAAAAACAAAAGAAAAGCAAATAAACGCATTATTTTCTGTAACATAAATGAATAGAGCTGATATTTAGATTAAATTTAGGGTTTTTTTTATAAAATGAGAGAGCCACCCAAAAAAACCCAGTCAGTATCTTACCCACTATTCACTATATTTTACCAACATGCCCTTTAGACAGACAGATAGGAAAAGATCACTTTATCTTTTTATTGAAGTAATATTTTGTACTTTAAATTACCAAAATAGCTTTCCTATACTGCAGGTAATCCCTTATACAAACATACTCTACACTCACCGGCCCCTTCGGTAATTACACCTGTTTAGCTGCTCAATAACCCAAATATCTAATCGGGGCTAGCAACTCCTGATGACCTGCTGAAGTTCAACGTGAGCAACAGAATGGGGGAAAAGGTGATTGTTGGTGCCAGACGGGCGAGTCTGAATATTTAAGAAACTGCTGATTTGGGATTTTCCTGCACGATCATCTCTAGGGTTTACAGAGAATATGCTTAAAAATGCCTTGTTGTTTGGCCCGACTGCTTGGAGCTGATAACAAGGCAACAGTAAATCACATAAGCACTTGCTACAACATGCAGAAGAGCATCTCTGAATGCACAATATGAAGCATATGGACTACAGCAGCAGAAGACCACACCGGGTCATTCTTGTCAGCTGAGAACAGGAAACTTCAGTCCACACAGGCTCACTCAAACTGGACAACAGAAGATTTGTAAAATGTTTCCTGGTCTGATGAGTCTTCACATCTGCTGCGACATTTGAATGGCAGTGTGGGAATTTGGTGTGAGCAACATTAAATCTTGGATTCGTCCTGCCTTCAATCATTAGTTCAGGCGGGCTGTGTTCATGTAATGGTGTGGGAGATCGTTTTTTGGCACACTTTGGATCTCTGAGCATAATTTAAACACCACATCCTACCAGTGTATAGTTGGTGACCAGGTCCATCTCTTTCTGACCTCAGTATACCATCATCTGGTTGTGCTTCTATCAGGATAAGATGCCATGTCAGTTCATCAAGTTCAAATAATCTCAAACTGTTTTCTTGAACGTGACTGTACTCAAAAGACTTCCACAGTCACCAGACATCAATCCAGTAGAGCAGGATGTGGTGGAAATTCCCACTGTGGATGTACAGCTGACAGACCTCAGCAGGACCGACCAAAATCTGAGGAACATTTCCAGCAACTTGTTGAAGGCAATCCTGAAGACAAAGGGTGGTCTGGAGAACGTGTACCTAAAGAAGTGGCCACCAATAATACACTGTACATGATGAGCCAATCAGGCGCTTGTTATTACACCTATACCATTCTGATAGAGATGATCAGGAACCCCTCCACCTCACTCATGAAAGCCACTGCTCAAGCAAACACTCACATTTATATTTGATTACCTGAGCTGGCCCAGCGCTTATTAAAGACATCACACAACAGGATCGTAGTGCCTGATGGGAACATTGGTCCCATTGTCATACACCAGTGACACTGTGGGCTAAACAAAGTCTGGCACCGAGGAGTGTAAACATTACACGCTGCCCAGGTTTTGGCAGCCAGAACATACCTGCAGTAAGAAAGCTAACATTGTTCCCTCAGGTTTGCATAGCAAATATCCTTATAATGAAACCAGCACTATTGACGAGGCTTGTCCTCACACAATACCTGGAAGTTTTTTTGTTTTTCCTTTTCCTCCTACGGGAAAGCCGACTTCTGCCACAGTTTTTATCCACCTGAAACCGAGGCTGATATTTGTATAGAGCAGAACAACGGCTTCTTATTTATCACACAGAGGTGCAGTGTGTGTGCTTGGATGGGTACAAACTGCTCTGCTCCACTAAAGGCTTGTGGCGCGGGCTCGTTGTTAATCTTAGGAATGTTGTTACCCGGTGAACAGAGTAAATGAGGTCTTAGTGAGATTAAATGTCACAGGTCTGAAGGACTAAGTTTGTGGAATCTACTCCAAACAGATCTCTTTGTGGTGGTCACGCTGTCTGACGCCAGCTGGAGGCACGCACATGCCTCCTCTCCTCACGCTTGTCCCGCTCGCTCTCAGGTGCTGTGCGTAGCGCCAGTTTATTTTCTTTTTCAGTGGGAGCAGAATAGGTTGAGTGAATGGCTTTTTATCCCACTAACCTACCTAGAGTGCTGTTAGATGAGTCTACACATGCAGCTCCTGCTCTGTACTATGAATTCATTTGAGTAGCACCAAAAATAACCGCCAACTGCAAATGTCAAACAAGGACAAAGGGACACAACGTTGTGAACAAATAGGATTAAATCTGACCCGAGAGGCCAAGTGAACGGAGCTTTGTGCTACATCGGATGAACGTAACACACTTCTGAGGTCGTAAGGCTTTTTTCCGAGCTTTTGAAATTCCTCCTTATTTTCTCACCTCTCGCTCACAGTCAGAGCTCTCCACTGAGATATTGTGAAGCAGTAGCGCCTGCCGTGGATGGAGTGACATTTCTCTTTTTATCACAATGTCAGGGAAAAATTGAGTTTCCACCTGTCATTCAGACTAGTTGACATACAGTCATGGCTGAACCTCGACTCCCACTGCATCAGAAACACTATTCCTCAAGCCTCCTTCTTTATTGTATTTCTTCCTCTGGAAAACCGGCTCCCATATCCACATAGAAAACTGTCAGTGTTGCCACAACAAAAGATAAGAATTTCCTTTCTTTCTTTTTTCTAAATCAAGGTCTGTTTTGTTCACTCAGGTTCTAAAACAGTATCTGAAGTATAAACAAGTCAAGTGTTATTTTCAGCCAGACAGAGTCTTCTTTGTAAAACCCAAAACAGAAATGTCCTCAAGCAGGAGGCGACTGTGCCGAAGTTCAGCACGAAGGCCAGAGCTCCGGTTTGCCAACGACTCCTGCAAAGCTTCTCTATGGGTAGAAATCTGTGCCATCAGAAACTGAATTTGAATAAGTTCAATTTGAATTTGAATTGCTCAGATTGAATCTGAATTGTAACTTGAATAAATGCTTTTGAAAACTGAATTTGAATTAGTCTAATTTGAAATTGAATTTATGGTTTGAAAATGAATTGATTTGCTTTGAAACTGCATTTTATCCTTTAAAAATTCAGCTCTCGAATACTTTCAGTTTCACTTCTCACCATTCAGTTTCAGGTCTACAATTCAATTTCAGTTCCAAAATTCAGTTTTTTGGAACTTACATCCGGTTCCGGTTCAAGCGCAGATTAATAGAACTACGTTTTACTAGCGGACCGAAAGTGTTACTGACGGGAATCTACAGCGTCTTGAGCTGAATTAAGACTTCAGAAGTCATTCGTCATGTCGAATGACCAGCGGATAAACTCTCAGGTTGGTAATAAATGTACTACATGTATAAGAACAAGCGTCATGTTAACAAAAGATAGCCGTAAGGTAACTTTTATGCTTATTGTAGCTGTTAGCTAAAAACGGTAATTTAGCGTAGTTTGCCCTGAATTCAGCTTTGACAACAAATATGATCGACTGTTTCTAGTAGAATTCCAGAGTTGTCATCTTGGGCCCTCTCAGAGTGCCCCCTCTGTATGCTTGCAGAGACCCCTACAGTAGGGAAACATGCAAAACGGTGTCCAAACCTTTGTATTTTAGCTTTATTTATGTCTTACACAGCATCCCAACTCTTTAGCTAACTTAATAACTTTAGCTAAAGTGAATAGTTAGTCTAATTCATTAGTGCAGCATTACTGGATCACCTCTGTTTGAAGTGATATAATATGATATACAACTATCACTGAAACAGCAAACTTTGTAAATAAGCAAACAACACTTCTCATTCTCTAAACGTTTGGCCACAGCTGTAGATTACACTATCAGTGCTTGTTCACTCTTGACAATAATTACATTTCTAAATTTACTTTGTGCATTTACAGGTAAACAATATCTAATATTTTATCTAAATGACTGCTTTGTCTTTGAAAAGGGTGAAGAGCCTGAGGCCGGTGACAGTCCAGTTCTACTCTAAGTACATCCTTACAGTGGCTCACAGGACAAGGCCACATTCCTGTCCTGCCAGAAGAGAAGAGAAACTTCAGAGTCTTCATGCAGTTCAACCACACCTGTCAAATTCCATATGACAGGGGTCTCAAACTCCAGTCCTCAAGGGCCAGTGTCATGCAACTTTTCCATGCCCTCGAGGACTGGAGTTTGAGACCCCTGCCGTATGGTGTTCATGCTGTTTTCCACTCCACAGTTACAGCATGTCTGACTGCCTGTTCAGCATATGCAAAAATATATGAGTTTAAGCATGTGATGACAAAGGCCTTCCATTATGGTGTTTGTCATCACATGTCACAGACATCTGGATGATCATTTGGAATAAACAAAACTAAAAACTTGTTACTTCATCTTTTATCTTTATTATTATTATTGTTCTTATTTTACACTTTTCATTGTTAGACATTAGGTTTATTTGTAGTAGTCCTTTCCAACGTCTTTCCCTCTTCCATGTTACTGTGGCAGCTTGTCAGCATCTATTTGGGGTTGGGAGTGGAACAGAAAGTAAAGAAATCCAAAGTGCCATTAAAACCAGGAGAGGTTCTTATATTTCAGAAGAAGGGATTAATTCAAAAGAAATGACCTCAATGCCATATTTTATTTAGGAACCCTAGAGAGCACTTTGCAAAATAACACATTCTTATAATTTCACCCTCAGATGAGCCAAGCTACGACTGTCAGAGAAGGTGATGTAGGTACAGAGCATATGAGAGTGGTTAAGTTAATGTCTCTTGTCTAGATGAAGGCACAAGAGGGATCAATGGCAAGGCGTAGAGATTCAGTATCTTCAGTCTTCAGTGGACACTCCATTTCTGGCACAAAACTCTTGTAAAAGATGGTCGATTTAGGAGGTGACCCGACAACTTCAGCCTGTCAAACATAGTAATGGAGCAGTATGTTTAAAAAAAAAAAAAAAACTAATTAAGCATGCACTCAGTACCCTAAGAATTATTATGGTAGTTAAACACAGTGATATTTGTATATCACTTCAAACAGAGATGATCCAGTAATGCTGCACTAATGAATTAGACTAACTATTCACTTTAGCTAAAGTTATTAAGTTAGCTAAAGAGTTGGGATGCTGTGTAAGACATAAATAAAGCTAAAATACAAAGGTTTGGACACCGTTTTGCATGTTTCCCTACTGTAGGGGTCTCTGCAAGCATACAGAGGGGGTACTCTGAGAGGGTCCAAGATGACAACTTTGGAATTCTACTAGAAACAGTCGATCATATTTGTTGTCAAAGCTGAATTCAGGGCAAACTACGCTAAATTAGCGTTTTTAGCTAACAGCTACAATAAGCATAAAAGTTACCTTACGGCTATCATTTGTTAACATGACGCTTGTTCTTATACATGTAATACATTTATTACCAACCTGAGAGTTTATCCGCTGGTCATTCGACATGACGAATGACTTCTGAAGTCTTAATTCAGCTCAAGACGCTGTAGATTCCCGTCAGTAACACTTTCGGTCCGCTAGTAAAACGTAGTTCTATTAATCTGCGCTTGAACCGGAACCGGATGTAAGTTCCAAAAAACTGAATTTTGGAACTGAAATTGAATTGTAGACCTGAAACTGAATGGTGAGAAGTGAAACTGAAAGTATTCGAGAGCTGAATTTTTAAAGGATAAAATGCAGTTTCAAAGCAAATCAATTCATTTTCAAACCATAAATTCAATTTCAAATTAGACTAATTCAAATTCAGTTTTCAAAAGCATTTATTCAAGTTACAATTCAGATTCAATCTGAGCAATTCAAATTCAAATTTAACTTATTCAAATTCAGTTTCTGATGGCACAGATTTCTGCCCATACTTCTCATTCGATAAGCCAGTTGGAAAGTTGCTGCTGACTAATTTGTACCCAGCAGTGGACATTCTGGTTTTGTGCAACAATACCTTGCTCACCGTATGTTTACAAAAAAGATGACTCTGTGTAAAATAAGTACAAAGAAGGACAAAAACAAGCAAATGCAAG
The DNA here is from genome assembly GCF_963969265.1 of Rhamphochromis sp. 'chilingali'. Classification (NCBI taxonomy): domain Eukaryota; kingdom Metazoa; phylum Chordata; class Actinopteri; order Cichliformes; family Cichlidae; genus Rhamphochromis; species Rhamphochromis sp. 'chilingali'. The sequence goes on along the minus strand of NC_137931.1, from coordinate 45,941,759 downwards.
AACTCACTGTGGAAACTGCAACATTTCAAGCTCGCCTCCTCTCTGTCAGACGGCAGCACACGTAGCATCTGTGTCCGAATCACGCCGTCTATCAGCACGATGTCCAACGGGAAACTGTGGATCCACGTGTATCGAATAAAGAATTTAAAGAAAAGAAAAACAGCACAGAGGCCGTTCTGTGCACAGACACACAAATGCACACTGAGTGTTGAAACTCATACATTTTATAGGTTTTTTTTTAATATATATCAGAATCACAATACTTTAATCCCTGAGGAAATGATGTTACATGTGGGAAATCTGCTGGTTCTTATACAGCACTTTTATACTCTGGCCCTTTATACAACATGTGTCATTCACACGAGCACTTTTCATCTCTTTCTGTCTAATATTCGCGCACACTTACTCACCAATAAACTCAGATTTCCCGAGGATACTTTGGCACACAGAAAACCAACTTTCTCATTAGTAGATAACCTGTTTTGCCCGATCATATGGGATCAATCTTATCTTTTGTGCCACAAAATGTCTTTTTTTTCTTTTTCTTTTTCTTTTTTTTTTACAAAAATCTACAAGTTTTTTTGAAAACTGGAGAAAAAATTGCTGCAGTTTTTCAAAGCCACCGCCTGGATTTAACTAAACAAACAAATGAGGGCCTTTCATTGGATAATTAATGCATTCATTAATGTGTTTCAGCTGTGTTATGTAACTCTAACTGATGCAGTGAATAGTTTCTCAAACAACCATGTTGGAAGACATGGTCGTGGACAAAAACAGCTTCACGTGGGGCAAATTATTGACCTGAGTCAAGCAAAGAAAACAACTGTGATGATTTACAACTAAAACTGGGCTAAGAACTATCCAAGTCATTAGTAACGCCAGAAGGATGGTGATGAACCACAGGTTCAGGGAATAATTGTGGTCAGAATGAAGTTTTGAGTGACTGTCATTAGAGAAATCACAGAAACTCAACAGCAGAACTCACGGCCATGTTTGACAGTAAAACCATTTCCACACACACGATACATCGAGCAGCTGGGACTAAACAGCTGTGTAGCCTTAAGAAAACCATCAGTGACACTTATTGAAAAAAATCTTCAATGTTTGCAATGGAGAAGGTTATGTGGCCTGGTGCCGACTGTACAAGCTTGTGGAAGCAGGTTGGTCAGCTTAGGTTCAGCAACATCATGTTTCCAAAAGCTGAGGCCAGCTGACCGCCTGAAAACACTGAATGGCAGGTTTTTCTGTCAACTGATGTTTTTCCCCCTGATGGCATGGCCATATTTGAAGTTGACAATACCTCGGTTCACTGGGCTCAAATTGCATAACAGTGGTTCAAGGTCCTTTTTACACACAGGATTCAGGTCAGTTTTATTTATACAGCGCCAAATCACAACCACAGCCGCCTCAAGGGGCTTTATACTGTAAGGCAGACCCTACAATATCACAGAGAAACCCCAACAATCAAATGACCCCCTTTGAACCAGCACTTGGGGACAGTGGAAAGGAAAAACTCCCTTTTCACAGGAAGAAACCTCCAGTAGAACAAGGGGGCGGGGCCATCTGTCGCAATTGGTTAGGGGTGATGAGAGAAACACGACTGATAATGAACGACTGCAAAACCTCCCGCACTATACTTATAGTCCTCTTTCTTACTAATTTAAAATCTTTTTAATCTATGACAATAAAAACTGAACTGGGCTGTCATTTGGTCACAGATGCAGATGAAGAAGGCAAAACAAACTTCCTCTTATTCTGGCAGCAGCCGCCTCTGCTGCAGCATGCAAACAGAGTGGTGTTTGAACGGAGAGCGGCTTTTTCTTTTTGTTGGCGTGGAGGGCTCAGTAATCGGCTACATAAGGAGCCAGGAAGCATGAGCCTCCATTCAGCCTCGGCGTGTCAGAGAGTTTATGCAAAAGGGCATCTGGCTCTGCGTGTGAGATAGGCTGTGACCGCAAAGGAGAGGGGTCATGAGCTTAAACGGACAAAGTGTTCCTGGAGAATCGTCTTCGAATGGCTCCCTGCACTATTATTTATTCGGATTGTTTAGTTTTTCAGGCCTTGCAGCTTGCAACCAACACAAAACAGACAAACAGCAGGATTTCTCACCATCTGATTCACATGTCGTTTCACACAAACACAGCATAATCACACACAGTTTACTATCATTCAAGCCAAATAGTCCACACCTTTCCCTCTTATGTCCACTTCACACGAGAAAACTCCTGTGATGTGGAGAGAGTGTGCTTCCAAAAGTAAATACAACATAATATATGCCTGACACCGTGCATGCACATTATCAGTTCAAATAGGATGCGGTGGGTTTTCATGCATCTGCAGAACAGATGTGCATCAAACGAGTGGATTTCCATTTGTTTCATAGCACAAGTGAAGTAACTGAGGTTCAGCTGTTGTCAGCACGTAAAAACAATGAGCTGTGTTATTACACTCATGTTGGAGAATACATAATCAGCTCTACACTACAGAGGCTGCGCAGGTAGTCCAACTTCTCCAGAATGGCAGAAGGTTTCCCAGCACAGTCTGAAGAGCATGGAGTTGATTCCAGGAGACAGGCAGGTCCTCTAGAAGAGCTGAACAGGAGAGCTAACCCATCAGCAGGACCTGTATCTGCTCCTTTGTGCAAAAAGGAACAAGACGACCACTGCAAGTCCTAACAAATGACCTCCAGCATGTGAATGTCTCTGCCAAACAATCAGAAACTAGTGGGCCCTGTGCTCACTGCCAAGCACTGTGGACCCTGATGGGCATTTGCCATATAATGCCAGAAGTGGCAGGTCCACCACTGGCACCGTGGGCTTTCCACAGATGTGAGCAGGTTCACCAGAGCCCACGTGACAGATCTGAGAACGTCGTGCTGGGTCAGTGATTGTCCGGGGAGGCACAGACCTGTACAGGTTAAGCAAATCTCCAGAGGTTAGGATGGAATTATCACTGGGTTGAATGGCCAACCGCTTTCATCCAGACTGAAATATCTTTGCTGTACTTTGAGTAGATCCGGACTTTTGTGACTGTAAACTTCCCATTCATTCATGTTTTGCTCAGAATCAATACTGACCTCGATCACCTCTTACTGGTGCCATCGTGAGGCTGAAAATTAGTCCACTGTCAGGATGTATAACCTACAAAACCATTCCCATCACCCTCGGCTGTGCTTCAGTCCGAACGTTTGCCAAATTTATGATGGACGTCGGTTTACAACGGGGTAACTGGAGACCTTCTTGGACCTGAATGAGATTACACCGTTTGTTAAGTTAAGCCTAGTTTGTGGTGTCAGCTACACACCTGCGAAGTGTCGTCAATGTATCTCGCACAGTTGTGACACCAACCCGATGCCAAAATCTGTCCGCAGACAAACACGTACATTAGCGCCACATTTTGCCACGATGACACACACGAAGACTCACAAGGTGAAAACAATGTCTGCTATGCTGCCGCGGTTGGTAAGAGTGAAGATACTTTATATGGGAAGTCACAAATATGCCCTTTATTTAGTACTCGTGGCTTAGACTGGATTCACACTGGTGAGGTTTAGTGACTGTTCCAGAGTTGTGACACTATCACAGCCAAAACTGTCTTTGTGGTTATTCCGGGTTCAGTAGGTTCTAATTTGAAATTAGTCCCAACCTCCCATCGCTCAACGTGTCATGCTGAACAAGTGAATTGTCAAATCCCTCTGGAGGTAAGAAAAGAAGAGTTTTATTTTCTAAAGCAAAGACTTTACTTCCTGTTTCACACAGCTGTCTCTGACAGTGTCACCGGCCTCACTCTGATTATAACCTGCTCCATCATGTGTGTTGCATGTTCCTGTGTCTATAGAGGCCCGTCTGTGTGTAAGACACTTAACCCTGGGTCACGCGCTTGTTCCAGAGTGCCTTGTTTTCCCACACATGCATCACAACACACTTATCTATAAACAGATTAGACTGTCAAGGTCACTTCTGCTGTCCACTCCTCTGCAGTTCCCCATTCCAGCTCTTATCACCTGCTCTTTCCGGTCGTACTGCCAAGACTGAATTATTTTTTGTCTTCTGTTTTTTTCTTTTGCTCCTTCATCTCTCTTCCTTGTCTCTTCGCTCCCTCCTCCTACTCACAAGAGGAAAAACGGTCTCACACTGACGGGCAGTTCAGCAGTGCGCAGGCTTGAACATAGATAAGGAACTGGGGAGCAGCGCCTCGATGCCTTTCCTTAGAGGATGTGTCAGCGACAGCTTTATCCAGGTATTGTCACAGTGACATTAAGAGCAGCACATCCAGGGTAAGAGGCAGAGAAAATGCGTAGCGCAGTCAAGGTCAGTTCAGAGTTACAGGTCCAGCATAGGCTTGAGTGGAAAATGTGTGTTGGCTGCAGGAAACTAGTATGTGCTGCACAACATCAACGTATGGCCATGTACTTCCTCGCGCACTGGGAATCTGTGGACAGTGTTGTTTTGTTACTTCCTTGCCACGTGTGAATATGCATGCAAGCTCAGTTCTTGGAAACGTTTCCTCCGGAAAGAGTTGAGATAGTCAGAAGAGGCACAAAGAGGTGAAGAGGAGAGTTGTCTGTGATGAAAAAGAAAATGAGACGGTCATGTGAAAATGAAGGTTTACACAGGACTCCATGCACGCATGTGAAAAACCATGTACACCCCAGGATTCAGTCAGTATTAGAACCAGATTAGCAGCACTGTTTCCTGTTTGACTTCATCAGCGGACACATTTTGGCTTCTTTTAATGAAGTTCGCAGACATTTGTTTATGCACAGCCCTCTGAAGGTCCGGGACTTTTTCTGGCCGTTGAAGCACCTTGACTCTTTTGTCTTTCCTCCATATTGACTCTAGAATACTTTGGCACACAGAGCAGTTCATGGTTGACTCAGTGGCTCCAAAATATCCACGTCCTGTGGCTGAAAAACAAGCCCAAACCATCAGCTCTTCACCAGAGTGCTTGACAGCTGCTGTGAGGTGTTTGTGTTGTTTGGTGTTTTGTTTTCACCAGATATCCGAGATGGAGCTCTTCTCTTCACACAGCACAATGATGGACTTCAGACCCACCAGGGTCCAGGCATCATGTTAACAAACACATGACAAACTGCCAAAACCTCAATTTTTATAGAGATCCTCACACTTGCTGATAATTGGTTAATAAAGAGCATTTGATTAACAGCACCTGGTTGCTGCTTATGCTGCTTACCCTCTTATAATCTCTATGTATGCAGGAAGGGTGCAGTGGGTTTTTCACACACTAGTTGTGTCCACATTCATAGGCTGCATCCTCCTCAGGCCGCATTTGTAGGCCGATTACTACAGAGGCCAAACAGACTGGAGCTTAAGAAAACACCAGCAATAAGAAAAACGCTGCAAAAGCACACAAAACACAACAGAAATAGGAAAAAACTGATTTCCAAAAGCACAAGGGAAGTGTTTCTGGGGAGACAATAATCCGACGGACCAGTTGAAGGAACCAAAATATTCTAAGAATTGCGCTGGGAGACACTTAAAAGAAGTGGAGGATCTATCGGTTTGTGAGGAAAGAAAAGATGAGAGGTAAGTGTGCTAACCTAACTAGCCTAAACATCCGTCATCAGTATTATATGACTCATGAGATTAAAACACACTTACCAGCATGTTTTGGTTCGTTTTTGCAGGGCCACCATAGGATTACTTCACAGCGATGTAATCCTACAGGATTCATAGCGCAGCTCAGCCACTCCCAGTTTCCAACAATGGCAGCAGCTACTAAGTTTTAATATTACTCTTATTACACAAAATAAACTTTAACATATTTTCAGACCAGAATGTAGCTGCTCGGTTTATCAAGACACCCCATATTTGTAAAAGCGCTCTGACGTTTTCGGAGACGTCAACAGCTCGATAGCTAGCCGGGGTTCAAGGCTCACTAGAGCCGGTGTTCTGGGAATCCATCCTACCTGAAAAAACATCCTACCCAATGTTTCTGCGCAGACGCGGTGCATGCGCACAAAACCAACGCCGAATTAACTTCTTTATCTCTCACCCATCCGGAATACTTCTTAAGGTTAGGTTAGGGGTAGGGGTAGGTTTAGGGTTAGTCACAAGTCACTGTCAAACTATAATACGGGTAGGACGTTTTGTCAGAGTAGGATGGTTTCTCAGAACACCAGCGAGAACAGTGAACTCCCGGCAAATCGTTTTCCGCGGTCTTTCGCTACTCAGGTTAAACATGATGTATGAGTCACTTAAAAATGTTATTGTTTGGCTTTTTTTGGTCTTTTATTTGTTCCTGAGTAAATCGGTTTGGCTGAGATTAAAGTTATAGTTTTTACACAGCTGAATAAACATCAAACAGACAGCTGATCATCAGAAGTGTGAGACGGCCGAGAGTTTACGCCAGTGTCCTGTTATATTTTCGATAGCAAGGAGTTTATTAAACTCCACCGAGACAGCGGTGACGTAAATCTGAAGGCTAGTCCCATTTCACGCTGATCACTTCCAGCCTACCCGGCCTTCGGAGGACCCAGCCCACATAGACCTCAAAGGCCGGGTCCTCTGGAGGGTGCAGCCTATGAATTTGGACACAGCTGCCTTGAGCCTGGTTCTACCAGACATTTCATCCTGTTCCTGTTCTTCAGAAAAGGGAGTTTTTCCTTCCCACTGTCACCAAATGCCTGCTCAGAGGCTGTTGTCTGCTTGTTGGGGTTTCCCTGTATTATTGTAGGGTCTTTTCCTTATAATACAAAGCTCCTTGGGGTGACTGCTGTATAATTAAAATTGAATTGAATTGAATTGATTTTTTCATTGCATTAAGTCCAGTGATCAAACGTCTGTTGTGTCATTTCCCCCCTCAGTCTCTTTCCTCAACTGCATTTGAAATTAGCAGTGTGGAGACTTGTGAGTGCAGATCAGAGTGGGGATAAAAATTCCCAGGATTCCAGTGACGTGGGGACCTGACAATGACCCACTGTCTCCTCGCTAAATGGACAGATCCTGCACTTCAAGGTCTTAAATAAATGTCTTAGCATGCAAACGCAAATTGAAGCTGGTGTTTATTTGCAGAAAGAAATCTCAAACCAAAAAACACATCGTGCTCATTTCCAGCACCAAGTAGCTCTGCATGATTCACAGTTTTAAAAAATCCTTATTTACCTTATATTGAGCCTTGGTGCAAACACCAATATTTTTTTCCTCTTCCTATTTTGTGATTGGTTGCTTCGTACAAACAGGAGATATGAACATGGGTGTGCTGGAAGTGACCATGTTAAGGATACATGTTCTCGATGACATCTAAGAGGACACAACACCTCTGAGTTTGTGTGTTTGGAGCAGTTTGACATCTGAGCTTTACTAAAGACAAACACCGACCTTATCATACAAAACTTTTGCCATTGTTATGTATGAGCATCCACTACGATAAGAGTATATATGACGTTAGAAAATACAACAAGTCCCTGATGATCAGGGTAGGAATTTCATTTCCATGTCCAACACCTTTTCAGCTTTTCCAGCATTTCATTGGTCGCCAGGGAAAAATGTGTACTCCTTGACTGACTGGTCGCTAGAGGTTGGTGGCAATCATTAGGTGAAACTGGTCACAACAAGGTATACGACCAGACTGACGCCACTGCCTAAAGTTAGTAGTTAGTTGGTAGTTAGGATGTTGACTTGTCTGCCAACCTGCACCAAACTGTGAAGTGTGTCACACAAACTGGAAATAGAGACCATGTGCTTTCAAAGTAAAAGCTTTTTGAAGTACATTTCAGCTCCAAGGGACAACTTTTACTTTGAAAGTGAACATTCTGTTTCCAGTTTGTGTAGCACTTTTTCCAAGTTATCACTTGGTGATTAGTTGGTGAATGTTTGCAGAGAAGTCGGCATTATCTGTGGCCACCAGCACGCTCCAAGCAGCCAAACCTATGATAAAGAGGTTTTTGGTGGAGCACATTCTTTGCAACCGATTTCAGTCGATGACTGCCAGCAGCCACTTGCAAATCCGTTTTCCCCTCACAGGAGATTCCCAAGGGGTCGCAGACCAGTCTAGGCCTGTGTGGCTGACGTCTTAAGCGGCACACGGCTACCTGTAGTATTTCAGGAAGTACCAAGTGACAGATTCCAGGGTTGAGACTCCAAAAGTCAGTCCCCACAGATGGACAGCTAAACCAGCTTAAAAAGTGTGTTATTTCTGGATAATTTAAAATATCTCTTTGTAACATCTGTTCAGTCGTTGATTTTTTGGTTTGGGTGATAGGTGTACCAATATATCCTCTAATTCAATTCACTGAACTACAACCTCTGGTGGGTACTCTTTGGACTCTTTCGACAACCTCCTGGGACTGACGACTACTGGTTGCTTGGTCAACAACTTCCTCAGCTTTCCATGTCCTCCCTGTTCATACCTGGCTGCTAGATGCTCTTACCAACTGATCTGTGGTTTCCCTACAGTCCAGGCCAACGTCAGAGAAACATCTCAGCAGCCCCAGACACTTCTGGATGTAACAGCCCATCTTCTGTATCTTCTGACTTTGCTCATCTTCAGAGGCCACATCCCTCTTTGAACGAGGATGAACTTGTAGCTCCATAACTTACACTTGCCGGTGAGCTGGCTCTGGTCTATCTTGGCCAGTCCACCTGAGAGCTCTTTCTCTTGACTTCTCTCCCCACGTGTCTGTGTGAGAGCTCTGTGTTCTCCCCAGGCTTTGGGGGGACAGCGAGGGGCTCTCCTCCCTTACATGTCTGTTATATATGTCTGTGAACTGGAATCATGCAGTGTGCATACACAGTGCTAGCTTTGAGTTTTCAGAACACAGACACTAAAACCAGTGGGCTATCTGTGGCCATCTTCCATGTACAGTCTATGGGCAGCTGCTCTCATGTGGCAGCAGTTTTCTGTTTTCTTTTAATCACTTCATGCAGCAGCAATAACACTGACAAAGATCTAAATATTCATTAAAAAGCATTTTTATCAGTGTGTTTTCCTGATCCACGACCTGAGTAGGAAGTTAAGAAGATCTTTTAAAATCCTTCATCTAATAATAATAAAAGGAATATAGCACAGCTTGCTCCTGACAGCAAACTGCACTGTGTACTGCAGAGATGTGTCGTGAAAGAACTATAATAACAATAATACAAAAAGTCAAGTTTTCCTTGAAATGTATTTACAAAAACAAAGCCGGCGGGCGTTTGCAGGTCTGAGCACGGTGGGAGTTTTCTCTCACACGATCGAGTCCAAATGAGAGAAAGGGGAAACACTTAATTGCTTCCTGAGTGACAGAGGCATGGTTATGGGATAAATGCAGCAGCATTGTATTGGTGTTTACAGAGGAAACAGACCCAGCGCACACCACCCATCGTGGACGTTGCAAACGCCACATCGAAGGTGAGAACTTGTACTTCTCCGAGGATCAAAGACAGATTGCAGCATTCACGACAGCATCAATTACAGGGCAGCGGGAGAATAACTGCTACTCTGGATTGTAACATGGGCCCAGTGGCTGCAAAGCTACTTCCTCCACGGACTCTGTTCCACAAACAGAGTTAGAAGAAACTCAATCACCAAACTATCGGCCAAAGTCTTTGATTAGTTCCTCCAGTTTGCCTTTTACTGTTGTTACTGACATTGAGGAATGAAGCCTAAGTGCTGGCCCTGAGCTCACGTCACTTCTTTGACGGAGAGGGGGGGGGTCTGTTATTCTCTGACCCACAGAAGAGGTGAAGCCAGGCATCGAGGCTTTAACTGTTCACTTTTCTCAGGTCCTATTTGTAGACACAGCCTGGAGGCAACTTACTTCAACATCCTGCGACTCAGGCCTGACTGACCACAGCGCTGCTCTATGACCCCCAGGGCCAGCACGCCGCACACTGGGAACAGGGAGGGACCACGGTACGGATGGGGGGGGGGGGGTGTCTTGAAACTTCCAAGAATGACTATAATAAAAACACTGTTTGTTTATGTTCTCACAAGGAGAGGAAGAGACGTGAGGAAGTTGGGGATCAGGGAAGTAGGGTGAGTGTAAAAGTTCAGCGAGAGGTCTGAGAGTCAACAAACAAGCTGCGGCTGCAGACTTACGCAAGCTGGAATTATTGTAATGCTCGCATGCCTGAAAGAGGCCGCCTGCGTGAGTATAGTGTGTCTGCTCAACTATAAATAAACCTCCGTTTGAAAACATTAGAGAAAAATAGCTCAAATTAGGACATAAGTATTCAGAGTGTGCAAAAACGAGCGCTTTGACCAAGCGTGCAGGCTGAGGAGCGCGCTGTTACGACACGAGTGTGGCGTCGCCGCGTTCATTAAATACTGACGCGTTAGGCAACTTTTTTCTGTGACACAGTGATTGTGAAATTCACTTATTTGTCTGAAACAAAATGCGCCCTGATTACGCCCAAAGGTCACACCTCCCTGCAGTGCTCCCGACGCATACGACACACAAGTCCAGATTCTACGGTTACATTTTAGCCAGAGTGCTATCAAATAACACCCAAATGGCTTTTGCAGTGGCCAAAACAGAGTCACCGTCACAAAAACATTGACTACTGCCCATAGACTGTGTAGAAAAGACGGACGTAGCCACCACGACTTCACCTGTTGGTTTGTGAAGCCTGAATATCCTGAATATTAACATTTTGGAGCCCAAACTGACAGCAAGAAGGCTGTGTTAGCCAGTAATTCTACCAAACTCGGTCAGAAAGGTGCTTTCTTCAGGTTTAAGAGTCCAGTGCACGGACACTTACACGCACGAGGCTGGACAAAGCTACCACCCGCAGGTTTGGGACTGGGCGTGGCAACGAGACGTGGGTCATTTCCTCCTTTCGGACACCTGCAATTACCAAAATTTACAACATGGACTTTTTCGCAGTATGACCCAATCGAGTGAGACGATAAACTCAGCAAGAACATGTTTATGGAGATAAACGTCTGATGTCAGCTGCATGTGTATTTGCTCCTCGGTGCCACGTAAACAATAAAGCTATTAGATACCTCACCAGCGCTGAAGTACGCGCTAGCTGGCTCGTCTATCAAACACTAAGCCGTGACATTAGTCAGAAATACTCCAAAGGCTCCGATAGCGCACAGGAAAGAGTAACGAGTTGTGACACAGGCAGAAACTTCCTGTGGAGGTGAAAACTGTGTGTCTTTTGCTTTTTAACACTTTACAGATGTTAACAGGAGCCGGCGTCAGGAGGAAGTTGTTGTTACTTCCACGTTGCATTTGCAGCTCCTGAGGCTTCTCTTTAGAACAAACTCACCTGTGTTTCCATTTGAGGAACATTCGTACACACAGTGGGGAAAAAACATTTCAACTTTGTTTATATTGTTCTTGTTTTAAATGGGAGAAAATATCAAGTGTCTGACGAATACTGGACACGCAGTAAAACCTCCTTCACCTCAATATTCCACCGCAAGGTGATGTTTGATGGCATGTTTGAGCCGTGATCAGCTGCCTGTTTCAGTTGCTCTGAATATTTGATATCGTGGCAGGAGTGCAGTTAGTCTGTATGTGCTCAGCTATCAGCCCTGGTAAGGATTTAACCTGAAGATCTCTCAGTCTCTACATTTAAAAACACTCCACTCTGTTTGGCTTCTTCCAGCCTCCTCACTCATCCTTTGAAGTTCTATTTAGCTTTAACATTTCCCTTCTTGCTGTGCGGCGATGTGAGATAGATGAAGACAAACGGTGTAGAGAGTAAAAGTACGCAGGGAGACGTGAGCACGGCATAGGTGGAGGAGACGCAGGTGGAGAGATGATGAAAGATCAGTGGGAGCAGTGGTCGAGGTCAGCGTGACATTTACTGAGAATTTCTCACCAGGCTGTGCAGGAAAGCCCCCAAAAAGACACTTAATAAAGTCTGTGGTGAAAGAGCTTAAAAATACTCCAACTTCGACATCAAAATACTACAAACAGAAATTTGTATTTAAAGTATTTGCTGCTTTACATGCATTTACATTTTCAGCAGAGGTGTTTTCGACACGAGCTGAAGATGTCGTTATTGCCTCCAGGAAAGCCTTCGGCCAAACTAACACCTCAGCGGGATTTTTGGGTAACTCCCACACCCACTCTGTGGGAATGAGGAAGAGATGAGCACCTCTTCCTCATTCCCAAATCACTTTGTGAGTTCGCTGACAGACCGTCATGTTTTCTTTGCTGTTATTGTCGCTCTCATCCTCTCATTTGGGTTTTCGGTCCTGTTGCCTGGTACTAACCCGGTAAGGCCCAGATGATTTTTTTTATTGTCTTTGCTAAACACAAAAGGGCAGACTTCCTCTTTGACATGACTGCACCTGTGACATTTGCTTCTGATACATCCAGTCATTTGATAATACTTAGAGAGAAGAATAAAAACCAGACTACAAGAGCTGGTTTTTGTCTAACGTTTGAACAAGTCACCTCACTGTGGTGAACACTGTGCTGCCCACTCCACTCGCTGGGGTACGAACGGATAGAAAAGCTGAGAATATGACCAAGTACAACATTTGAGCTTTGTAAAATAGAACTGTTGAGTTTGAAATGACATTCATGATTCGATCTGTGCTTTCTCGAAGGCTTCACATGAGAAAGAGACAAGTTGTTGAAAACCTTGGAGAAGAATTTTGTGAAAATGTAGCATGTTTGTATTTAATCGTGGATCGTTTGGCCGGCCTCGACATACCACGTCTGATGAATGACGCTCACGCTAACCTTGAAAGAAACCTTGGCTTGAAAACATCCTCACAAATAACAGCACAGCCAAGGATTTGGTCCTTGTATCAACAAAGTGTTTTGCATCCATGCAAAGACGTCAGTTTTAGTGTTTCTATGTCAAACATTTGTTTCCGAACAAATTTGGTCTTTTTCTGCTGGGAACCAAAACCTGACAGATGAAAACAAAAACAGAAAGCTGCCTAATCAGCAGCCTCCCTCATGTCAGGAGGAGCACCTACTGTGGTAGACTGGGGCACTGGGGGTTTCGGAAAAGGGGGCCCAGCGCAGGTGTGTCTGCACACAGCCCAGTCTGGCTGAGGCCTCAGCGCCACCCCACAGCATACACAGCCGTCTCCTCCTACCCCACCTCGTCCCATCTGTAGCACATTTGATAGATTTTATCCTCAAGGTCGTCTCCCTGTCTGAGCACAAATCCCCAGTCCGAGGCCCAGTGTACCCACAAACAAATGAGAGTGGCATCTGTATGGGGCGCCGTTTGTAAAGTGAAACATGCTGAAATTAATGGCAACATTTTTCCACATTTAGCTCAAAACAAGTCATTTTTCACAACATTTAGTAAAATATTTGTAACTTTTCATATTTAAAACAGAATTTTAAATGTTAAATCTAAATATTATATTTAAATCTAAATGTTAAATCTAAATGTTTAGGCTAACATGCAAATTTATTGCACGGATCAGCGGAAATACCAAAATAAAAGCTTTCCGAAAACCTCCGGTGCCAAAGTGTGCCGGTAGTGGTCAGACACGTTCTCACTCCCAAAGCGTAATAATTTTCGCTAGGTGACAAATTGTCAACATTTTATGCTTTCGGGTACCCAACACGTTCCTAAATTACGGTAACGGAAAAAGGAGAGCACGTGAGAACCGTTTGGACTCAATCTACACGGTCGTTCATTTTCTAAAAATCGCTTTGGAAAACACTATTTTACGTCATTTAACTGCTAGTAAAGGTTAGGAATAAGGTTATAGTTAGATAAGGTTAGGTTTAGGGCTGGAACACATGGCTGGAACCAATGGCGTGTCCAGCGGGGTGGCCTGGGGGGGCACAGGCCACCCCCCCAACCAGACTGGCCACCCCAGGTGCCACCCCAAAGGTAAAACAATAAAATTCAATCAAATATCAAATGTACGATTATGTTTTCACGGTGAAGCTCAGATATTCGAGTGTAAGTGAATGCAGCATCGGCTTCTGCGCTATGCATCACGTTAGCAAAGGTAGGAGAGCCAAGCACGAAGGACAACACTGCAGGAAACAATTTTTCGGTGAAAGAAAATGAGGACAGAATAAATGTCCCGGTAAGTAATATTAAGTTTGTTGAGTTTAGTAAACTTCGGTGAAATTAGAATACCAAGGAAAAAATAACACTTAAAGAATTTTTGCAACCATCGAATATTTCAGACAGTATGCTACTGAGGGCAGCTAACATAAGAGTTATGAGTTATAAGATGCAGGTCGATGTGTAAAAATAACTCAGTGGTTTGGTGGTGGCTATGGCGGGGCTTCCACAGAGGCCAGCAGGTGGATGAGGGAAGGGGAGGCAGGAGGAGAGCCCCGAGGCGGCCACCAGTCCGAGTGTCAGGTGAACTGAACTTCAGGTAAGAAGTTATGAGCTGCAGTCTATCTGGGTCAGATATGAACCAAGTTTAGGTGGAGTTTATTTTCGTTGTGCTGACTTTTTACAGTCAGTTACAATACCTCATACTGTGTGAGCTAGCATGACAAGTTTATACAGATGTTCGGTTGCTATGATGTTACTGATAGTGAACTTTATTTTATTCATAAGGTTAGTTAGTAGAGTTGCCAACAGCTCCTTAAAAATGGAATGGTCCCTCATTCATAGAAAATATTACGCGTTTGGTATTGAGCTGAGAAGAGACGCAGTTTGTCCCGGACTTCAGCTAGGATGGAAAAAGACACAAAACTGGAGTTATTCTGTGTGTTTACGCTGCACAGCTGCCTCTTCTTTCATTCTCCCCCCTCCCTCTCCTGTTGCTACTTCAATCATGAAACTGATCAATGATCAGCTGATCGTCTCTCTTGTTTGTTTATCACCCACTTTGAGCCAGAAAGAGGAAACCAGCAGATGTCGCGCTAAACAGCAGCAGCACGTTTAAGCTTGATCAGCTGTTGTTAGAATTTATTTAGTTAGAAGGTTTGCTGGAGCCACAGCTGTAAAGCTGCTGGTCATGATGTCGGTTTGGATATGTGGTGAGAGGGAAACATGAAGATGAAACCAGGAGATGTCCTTACTGAACCATCAGAGCTGAACAGGTGATGGAGAAACAGGTTTACCTTTTAGGTGACAGGAATGAGTTGAAGTTATGAACTGTTTCTGAGAGACAAATAACACCAGGATCCTTTTTTTATGTAGCTGACAGCTGGTAACTGTGCAGGGGCGGGTCTAGCAAAGTGTTGCCAGGGGGCCAGGTAGGGCATTAACAGGGAGAGGGGGGGGGCACAAAGAAATACTTTTCTTTTTTATTCTCATTTAAAATATCTAGCTTTTATTAAATAATTATCTGAATCTTGCGAAGAAAGTTTTTATCTGACGTAAAATGTATAGAAATCACACATATACCAAAAAGACTGTACATCACTGACACAACAGGGTTTGTTTTCATTCAAAGGCTTTATGGCTTTAATACCTGGTGGGCCAATCTGTAGTGAAAATGCCCAATTTTTTGTCCCAGTCCAGCCCTGCAGGTTAATACTGGCAGTGTCACCATGCCAGCTGACTGCATTTCATCATCAGCCAGTGTTGTTCTCAATATTACCAAAGTAAGGCAGCATATAAAGTATTTACTTGCTTTCAGGTTTTATTCAAATGTTAGTCTTTTCAGTTGTTTCTCCACTTTTTTCCTGTTTCAAAATCAAACACCAGTTTGTGAGAAGATTATCTTCTTTTTTTTTTTTAACAGGCATTGGTTTTGCATTGGAATTGGCTAATTTGCCAATTGTATGTTAAATGTTCGTATTTTAATATTCAAAAATGTTTTTGCCCAAAACACATGTGCACTACATGTCAGTAAAAATACTATGCAAATATTGATGTCCTTGAATGCTGAATAAACACTGACTGATTGTATCTCTTGTACTTAATCAACACAGTATCTAAACACTTTGCACCGTAGTGGTTAAAATCTCATTCTAATAAGGTTACGGTTATTAGGTTTACAGGGTTATTGAATTATGGTTAACGGTTGGTAGAATTGTTTTTAACATTATCTGCCAATTACATCTGCCACCCTTCTCCAAATCTGTGCCCCTACCTGGCCCCCCCAACAAAAATTTCCTAGACACGCCACTGGCTGGAACGTCTATTATGGCGGGACCGTCATTCCACTGGAATTCAGCCATAACCCGGCCATGAAAAAGCACGTCCGGCGATTTAGCTGAAAACATCGGAAGATCCGTTTTGTCGGCCATCCAAAGGTTTAGCAGTAGTGCACTCTTAGCAGCTGCAGTCTCCACTTCACAATCGCTGCAGCACATGTCCAGCAAAATCGCTGGACATGCTCGTAGGCAAGAAGTGAAGCAGCACATGGCGGGAAGAAGTGAGGAGGAGAACAGACACAATTTTGCACCGGAGGTTTTCGGGAAGCTTTTATTTTGGTATTTCCGTTGATCCGTACAATAAATTTGCATATTAGCCTAAACATTTAGATTTAACATTTAACATTTAGATTTAATATTTAACATTTGGATTTAACATTTAACATTTAGATTTAATATTTAACATTTGCTTAGGCTGCTGCCCCCGCGACCCGGCCTCGGATAAAGCGGATGAAGATGGATGGATGGATTTAACATTTGATGAAAAGTTACAAATATTTTACTAAATGTTGTAAAAAATTACTCGAAAAAATATGTTTTTGTAAGGTTTTGAGCTAAATGTGGAAAAATGTTGCCGTTAATTTCAGCATGTTTCACTTTACAAACGGCGCCCCATAAATCTGAGCCAACTGCAACTTCCTGCCGCATTTACTTCTAGATTTGAAGGAAAAAAAATCACCAGATTGTGAAACAGCGTCTTTTTCCTACGAGAGTTACAGAGGAAGGCTAACGTTTTCGTTTTGTGTAAACTTGGTACCATCGAATGTTGGAAACAAAAAACTAAACTTGTTTTTGTTATTTTACACTTTATGCTACTTTCCAAGGCTGACCCCCCCCAAATATGACTGACCCCAATGCTAGCTTAGCTACAGCTAAGCTAGCATTGCCCAAAACCACGGACTGGATGAGAGCATGGATGGACCAGGAATACTTTACAGAGTAATATTCTACTTTCTACTTCTACTCCACCATATTTATTACTGTAAAGCTTTAGTTACTCGTTATTTTTCAGACACAGTACATTGTTAGATCCTTTTATCCTTACATAGCAATACGTAAACAGTTCATGCGAATCATAAGTCAAAATTTCGAGCCTTTGTTATTTATGTGTGGGTTTCTGCTTTTTAACACGTGTCTGTGTTGATATTGTGTCTATATTGTGTACATTTGGTACGTTCAGCTTCATTTTCTGGTCTGGAGGTTGACGTTTTGGTCCACCGGTTGACTTGTTAGCTTACTTTAGCTTGCAGACTGGACAAAGATAACAAACCTGCTGTGTTTACACTTTGGTTCAAAATGAATGAATAAATGAGAGACGTGTTAATAAATAAGCTTTAACTTAAGCTAGCAGTTTCCCTTTGTGATTTGGTTTTTTTGCTAGGCTAATCTAAAGTAGTCCCCTATTAAATTGTATTAGTTCATCTCTTTGTTTTGGCAAGTTGATAATAATCTCTCTCCCTGGATAGTTAACAATGAAATCTGCTGTTTTGTGGCCAACAAGCTTGTCTTGCCTGCTTCAAGCCTCAAAGCCACCAGTAATACCAGCAGCCGCACTCCCACTGGGAGATCCCGAATCACTAAAAGGAGAAGGAGCAAAGAAACAAGAAATTAAGCCTCCCAGCAGCAGCACTACCTGAGCTCCTTACATCAAAGGCTGAAACCAGCCGGGAAGGAAAAACCTCCCTGCTCAGCGCTGCCAGGTTCAGTGCTTTAACCCACATGTTGACGCTGGCAGCAGCGAGACGGAGGGCGATAGGTGGCTGCAGGGAAGGACGTGTGGCTGCAATTCATATGTGCATATGCACGGAAACAGACCAAAAGCAGAAAGGTTATGTCTGTCTGGGTGATCTTGTGGAACTCTTACTGTAGGTGAAAGTGTCCTTCTAGATGTTTTCTGTACTAAACCCACAACACAGCTTTGTGTGTGTGTGTGTGTGTGTGTGTGTGTGTGTGTGTGTGTGTGTGTGTGTGTGTGCGTGCGCTCAGAGAGGAACCCTCATTAGGCTGTTAAGACTGAGGAAGAGCCACAGACACAACACAACCACACAGTCAGACGGGTGCTGCCGAGGGAAACAGTAACGGCAAAATGAAAGCACACAAACTTCCACGACACCTGTGTAGACGAGAGATTATGAGATTGTAATCAGCGCGCCTCACATCAGAAGACACGGTGTGGAAAAGAAAAGTTGTTCTACAAAAATGCACGTTTACCAAATTCAGGCTTTTTGACAGATTTGTTTCGTGCAACTTGTTTTTCTGCCACAGAACGATGAAAACTACTGTCATGGTTTTAACACCAGCCTTTATCAACACTCACACAGGCTTCCCATGTCTGATCTAAGAAATACATAAAACTAAATTAACGCTAATAGCTGGGAAATGAAACCATAAAAACAAACAATCACTAAAAAACACATTGAAGGGCTTTATTGACTGGTGGAGGTTCCGCTATAAAATGTATAAATTCTGCAGCTCCGAGGCCTGGAGCTGAGTGTGTGTGTTCAAGGCAGTGAGTCAGTTTATAAGCTTAATAAGTGCAGCTTTCTGCGCTCCCATTAGCTCATTAACGTTACAGCACATTCAAAGCATTGGCAGAAAGGAGGAGGAGGGTGGTGGTGGTGCTGGTGGGAGGGGGGAGAAAAATCCCTCTTAACCTCTTTTGCTCCCTCAAAGGAAGTGCATGGAAAAAAGAAAAGAGAGAATGAAATAAAAAGCTCCTTCATCTCTGTAGGCAACCCAAATCCTCGCCGAGGCTGCGGCCAAAAGCCAAATTAAAAAGACCGGAGTGTTGGGATGTTTGACAGGCGCAGCCCTGAGCTGAGCGGCCGGAGGTTGTCCCGCCATTTGTCCCCGTGCTCTCCGGCTTTTAGGGGCTTCACACCAATTAAAAGAAAAACGAGCGCACACACGTTTTTCGTGTCTCCGTGAGGACTTTCGCTGACGCATTCCCAGCTAATTCCAACCTTAACCCAGAACCGAGTCACAGATATCAATCAGCCCTTTGAAGGGTGTGAAGCTTTTGTTTGAGCTCAAGCAGCTTTCGTTTTAATTTCGGCGGCTCAGGAGTTATTGTTGGCGTCAAGGTTTATAAAGCGCTTGTAAAATATGTAATGGCCAAAATAAAAGCCACAATTCATCGGCCGTGCAACACGACAACCATACTGCAACACAAAGTAAACCTCAGATACAGATTTTGATAAGAAAACATCGTCATAGACCCACCAGCAGAGTCCAAAATCAACTGGACAGTAACACCGTCGCTGCCAGAGCGCAGCGTGATCTGTGAATCACCCTGGAAGAAATATCCAGTGAGCAGCAGCTCTGGCTGAGAATCCACACATCACAACCAGGCTGCAGGAGAGCATCTCTCATCACACGGCAAACCTTTAAGCAGATGTGCCACAGCAGCAGAAGACCACACTGGGTCCTGTCAGCTAGGAACAGGAATCTGAGCTACAGATCACAAAAACGCTTCCTGATCTGATGAGTCCTGGTTTCCGTAGCAACATTTGGATGGTGGGGTCAGAATCTGATTAGAAAGATTGGATCCATCCTGCCTGTTTTATTGGTTCATGTTGCTGGTGATGATGTAATAATTGGGGGGGGTTAAGCATCATTTACACACTACCTGACTACTGTTGGTAACCGTGTCTGTCCCTTTATGAACTCACCGGATGTCATTCCAACAGATTAGTAGAGAACAGGAGATTTGCATCTGTGTGATGCTGTTGAGTCAACTGGTCCAAAATCTCTGAGAAATGTTTCCAGCACCTTGTTGAACCTTTGATTCAAAGCATTTCCAGGGGCACAAAGGGTCCAACACGTTACCAGCGACTAACAAAATAAAATAACGAGTAATCAAATGACTGGAGAGTTTATATCAGAAAGTAACTGCAGGGTTAGAAGCTGTGCTCACTGTCGTTTGCTTTTCTCCTTCTGCTGGAAGCTGACTGGAAACAGTCATTTGAAATGAAGTCTGAAATGCGTGACCCATTAACACCCATGAAGAAAGTAGCTTTTGCTGGTAGCGCGTGGCCATTAAATCACTCAGTGCTTCTGCAGCCGTCGATGCTTATCTGCACTTGTAAATGAACTTTGTAGAGTTTGAAAGGGAAGTATATAAATTAGGGTGAAAAGTGAAGCAGTTGTGTTTTGTAGCTTTTTTTTAAAGGATTGCTGGTTAAGCCCCTGTAATGAGCACCCTATTAGGAAATGGCACTGAATTAAGCTAAATTTACTAAACATGTGTGAGTGCAGGCAGTCCAACACTATTTTCAGCTCATCCCTGTGGGAAAAGACTCCAGGAAGGAACCCATTCAGCTTTCCTGGGTCAGAGGTTAAAAGCGCCCTCAACAGGCGTCACAGGAGATACATTTTCTGACTTTAGGAACTTCACACGTCTCGGTCCCTGCTGAACTTTGGTTTTCTACGTAGCCTCCGGTCTCGTTCGGCCGTCGGGGTAAAACCATAATGAACATGGGAAACCGCACCAAGGATGAAGTCATGCGCTGCCGTTTCGGTTCAAAAGCGGCACCGCGCGCTCGCAGGGCTGATCACACGGCCAAGAGCATTAGCGAAGGCCTGAGAATGGAGGCGCAAACAGCTGTGATTAAACTGAGGGATGACGATCCTCTGCTGAGACACAGCCTCATTTGGTCTCCCGGTGGCCTGCATACCTTGGCTTCCAGCAGGCGAAATGCCCCCCAGGGATCCTAAAATACACAGCAGGCCAGGTCTCAGCAGCAGGCTGGGAGGGGAAGAGAGGAAGGGCTAGGGGCAGAGCTGCAGCCTCACAGACCTCAAACAAGAGTCAGGCTGACAAGAGCAACTTTAACCTGTGAGAAACGTTCAGACTTGAAGCTGCTGTCAGGCTAAATTAAGGAGGAACAAAAGCTGACAACGCACAGACTCACACACGATCGCCGTGTGCTTTCCCCTCCGCAGCCAGCGGCTCTTATTTAGCTTTACTTCATCCTTGGGGCACTCCTAAATGAGTAGCAGGTTTAATTTGGGAATCACCGCTCGCTCGGGCCACCGGGGTCACAGAGGTCATTGTGTGCGTTGATACTCAAAGCTCGTGACGGACGCACACTGGCCGTGTGATGCCACTGCATTAGTTAGTTCCACACTGACGAGAGGACGCCTTCAGGCATCTATCAGGAAAACGCACTCTGGACTCACAATGACAACGACGGAGGGAAATTAAATTATTTTATTTCTCTCTTGAATCAGATGACATTTTAGTGATACTACGCACAACACGTGAGCCGTCAAACAGGACGTGAACAAACAGGATCACCTGACGCAGGAAACCGACTATAACAGGGCTGACGACACTGGCTCTGACCCTTAACGACGTTTAAACATTTAAGTGATAAACACCAGTGCGAGTTTACCGAGCTGCTTTCAGTGAACAGCTGGTGATGCTTTACTTTAAAGAACATCACCCTGTGGTTTGTGATTTTGGTCATCACTACGTTGTTGTTTTTTGGACTGGAAGCCACCACATGTGAGAGCAAACTTCACTGGAGGTGAATCACAGACACAGGCCTGCAGCTGCCTGTCACACATTCACCTCGGCCCGACTTTAAGCCTCAGCAAAGTTTAAACAAGTGAGGTAAGAAAGAAACAATAAAGTTGTCAAAAAGGTCAAGATGAAACTGGTTCTAGTAGCAGGCTGTTAATGTGCTTACTTCTTCTGTAATGCTGCATTTTAACATGCGAGTCTGTGGGTAAATGACTCAATCTGGGAGTGGGCCTCAAGTGGCCACTGGTGGAACTGCAGTTTTTGACTCTTCTTCATTTTTCAGCCCCTCAGGTCAGAACTGGATGTGTAGAAACATGACCAAGCATAAAAATGTACAGCATGTTTCTATCTGCTTACAGCCACATCACAGTATGATGTTTAAATCAAATATACTAAACTGGGGATTTAAGGTAAAGCATTAGCAAACGATGGCACATTTGTTACAAACTGAGTTACAGCTGACGGCGACGGTCCATGAACGCCTTTCAGTGTGCACGGGTACTAAACAGATGCTCCACCAAAGACGAGTGTGTGTGTTTGTAGTTTCACTTGGTGACAAAGTGCATACATGTGTTGATTGGCTCGCAGCCGTCCTGATGAGGGTTAAAATAGTTAAGGCTCAGGTCCTGCCGTCCGTGCATTAAGACTTTGCTGTTGCTCCCAGCAGATTCTGCTGTGTCAAAAAAGAGAATTCTGGTGCTTCGAGTCGTGATTTAAACTTTAATGTGGAGGAGAAAGATTTCAGTTTCAAAAGTGTAAAGTGACAGTCCGTGAAACTGATTT
The DNA here is from genome assembly GCF_963969265.1 of Rhamphochromis sp. 'chilingali'. Taxonomy (NCBI): domain Eukaryota; kingdom Metazoa; phylum Chordata; class Actinopteri; order Cichliformes; family Cichlidae; genus Rhamphochromis; species Rhamphochromis sp. 'chilingali'. The sequence continues at coordinate 45,919,440 of NC_137931.1, read as the reverse complement.
GTTTTGGTGCTGACAGCTACTGATCTGTATCGCTGTAGCTCTACGGAGGCCTGTGAAGACTCTGCTCTTGTAAACACGGGAGCGTGTCGGGACTAAGAGTTCAGAGGATGATCACGGTCATCATCTGAGTCTGGGGAAGATTCTGATGAAGAGGATCATGCTGATAAAGGTGAAGGAGACTAGGATGAGCATCAGCCACAGCAGCCAGTTCACAGACTTCTTCGTGTGCTGCTCCAACCGCTCGGACTCCGTCTTCAGCTTCTCGAAGTTCAGGTCCGCCTGACGCATGGACTGGCTCAGAGTCTGGAGGCAGAGGGAGACGTCGCCGATATAAACATCAAAACCACAGACAAACAAGCCCGCTGACGGGAACACTCGGAGTCTTTATGCACAGTGTGGCTCCAAAGGCTGTTAGCTGGCCTATACTGCCCCCTTGTGGCCAGAATCAGTTAAACTCCTCCAAGTTTCTCAAAGAGAGGCAGAAATAGCTCTAGAGGTTGCACAACTTTTTTTCTTTCTAACAAATAAATAAATAAATCTTAAAATAAATGATTTCAAAGATTTAATAAATGTAAATACTGCCAGCACGAGAGGAGGGAAAAAAGGATCTTCAATAAAAATATCACAATTAGCACTTTGTCACCTTTTTATGATGCCCTGAATTCGTTAAGTGTGGGCTTCACTCATGGAAAACTATTTTTTATTTAAGCTGGTTCGAGTTTTCCCGATAAGCAGTTAAAACAAGTTTTGTTATGGACCAAGTTTTTTCCAAGTTTCCATCATAAGACTCAGATTTGGGCCGGTTGGCGGCCACATCAGGTCCTTCAGCACAAATCTTCTTATTAACGTAACTAAAGGTTTGGAAAGGGCAGCTTTTAGCTTTGATCCCCAGCTGCTGAGAGACTCTGCAGGAGGACCTGGGAGCAGCTGGAAGCCCGCCTCTTTCTTCTTCAGGCTCTGGGCGTGCTCACATGAAACATCATGTGACTCCTCTGCACAAAACGATCCCTACGAGTGTTCCCTACTGCAATCAGGGAAGCTAGCGGATAATTATGATAAAAATCTATGTCAAACATTTAAAAAAAGCCCAAAGGCTGTTCTTCTTAATAGATTTATTCTGAGTGCGCTTTTAGTGCTGCTGCTTATTTGTAGCATTACAGCTTAAACGTTGCTCCCGTCCTGCAACCTGATGCAGCAGCTGCAATTCCAGCAGCGTAAAAGAGATTCGGCAGCAGATTAGAGACAGTTTTTGGCTTAACAGCCTACCTACACAAAATGTATATGGGTACAGCAGAGGGTCTATACTGCACTAAATGGCTGTTGTAAATAATAAGTCAGTGGAAATCTGGCCCTTCCAGCATCCTCTGCTCCCACAGAGATTTTCATCACAAGTGATCTCTGTGATTTAGTAAAAAGAAAGGTCCTTCTGACCATTAACCTCCCCTCATAGCACACCCCTCTGCTTGGGCTTTGTATACTCTGACTTCACTTTATTTGGATTTAATTTCTCACTTTCAGCTTGTATTTATATTGGGCAGGATGCATGATCACCCTGAAACAACTTGAGGAAAGTGGCCAAACCTCAGCTAATCATTCCTATATCTTTTACCGACCCAACCATCATAAAAGTTTGTTCCCAGAGTCAGAAGTGAATCAGGAAGAAAGGCTTTGAATGTGTCGCCCCCGTGTCCTACAGAAATCGACAGAAGCAGCTCAAAGTGTCAGAACTGGTCACGATCGGCGAGTTTAATATATATTTAAATGAGAACTGTGCTGGTTGTGCTTCACCTCGACACAGCTAAAGTTCCAGAATCATCTGCACATTCAGGACGCTTCTCTTTAGCCCACTGTGTGTTTTCTGCTGTTAAGTGTGGGAGCTGACTTCCTGTTTAGCTTCAGCACCACACTGACTCACTGTTCTGACCATATGTTCCCACAGTCTTCCCATTTTGCTCCTGAGTTTAGACACAGCTGACTGGGAGCAAACAACATGTGTTGCATTTCCTTCTTGGAGGACTCGCACTGTTTCGGCTGAACGCGCTGCAGCTTGGGGGCGTGCTTTGGCTCGATTAGCCAGGTGCAAGAGCTCGTTGTGGTCTGAAAAGCGTCTATTTGAACTGCTAACTATTTTGTGCGTTTAGATTTGTGCATGCATTCGGTTTAGAGATGCAAATTAAAAGGTGAATTTTTTCAACTTCTTCATCTGGAAACAAATCTGCCATTAAACTTTTTTTTTCCACAAACACAGACTCAAAAACAGTTTTGCATCAAATCTGTGAGTTATTTATTTATTCCATATATCTGTCTGCTTACCTGGTTGTCTTGTTTGATGATGTTCTGCGCAGCCAAAGTGTTGTTCTTCAGATTTCTGGCCAGGTTCAGCATGTCTTCAGCCAGCTTCTCCTGCAGGTTGTGGTGATGCTGCAGGACGGCGTCCAGCTCTGCGGCAGACTGACGCTCGTCCAGAGGAAAACATCTGCGCAGAGGTGACACAGGTTGAAGCTTTTACACCCAAAAACAAGTCCAACACACGAGATCATTTAGAAAAGCTCGACTTTACCTTCGGTTCCTCAAGTCTCCGTCTAACGTGAGAAGAGAAAAGAAAAATAAAATCACCTCGTCTTAAAAACAAACAAATACAATCCTATCGAAATATAATTCGTCATATTTCCATCTGATGTTATTAAATCCAAGAGGCCGAGTACTTCGTACCTTTTCCCGACGACCCCTGCAGTGACAGAAAAGAACATTTATGAGTTCAAGACAAAATGTGGGAAACGTTTTATTTAGATGTTTCTACCACACTGTGGTAGTTTAGGAGGCGCGCTGCAGTTCGTACAAAGAGGTCACGTCTGCAGTACGGTCAGAGCGTCCTACCGTGCCGAGCAGCTCGTCCCTCATCTCTCCCGTGCACCGCGCCTTCGTCTGCGTGTGGACTTTTTTAGTGACAGACATCCTCTCGTTGGCCATCGTGGCCGTCCGACCGGGGGCGAGGAACTGATTAGCTAAAGCTTTTTCTGTTGGTGAAGACTGAAGCAGAGCGGGAGGGACAGGAAGTCAGAAAACTCAAAGCTTCACTTCAAAATAAAGAAAACACAGTTGTGTCGTGTTAAAAACAGGAAAAACTGACCAGCTTCTCTGCTTCTAGAGTTCCTTTCAGAAAGTTGACTTTTCTCGTGTATTCAGCCAGGACCTCTGGTGTTGGTTTGCTGCAAGGACACACAACCGCTTACTGACAAAGCTTTGTGTTATTAAGCTGCAACGAGCAGATCAAACATCTGCGCTCATAACACGTAAGCCTGATGTGACCTGTTAGAAGATATACTCTTTTCCCTAAACACCAAACATGTTTAAAATAGGTTCTTAGTAATATATGTACATTTCAGGCAAAAAAAGAAAACACTGAGACAGAAAAGTGGAGGCTGGTGTTACCTCGGGCTTTTCCTCAGAGCCACCAGCATCTCTTCCAGGGCGCCCACATACTGGAGGAGACCAAACAGAAACAGTGATGCTGCTCACATGCTCTCGTTCATCTCATCAATCACATCTTTATTTCAAAGTAACAAATGTTAAATAAACATCCGTATATCATAGACTACACTGGGCCAAATAACAGAGTTTAACTGACGAGGTTCTTGTAAAAGTAGGCTGAGTTTCTTACAGAGGGTGGGTCACAAAGCCACACAGAAGCCACTGAGACCAGCTTAGGATGACTGATGACAGCACACACTCACTGCTGCAGGTGGACACTAGTGTAGTCTTCATCGACACACACACACACACACAGATAATGCGGAAAAACAGCTGTGACGCTGCAGAGACGGTTCCTGAGAAAAGCAAATGACTCTGTGCAGTAAACAGCATCAAGTGGAGGCTCCTTAAATTTATCTTTAATAGTTCCTGTTTGTAGCAAAGCATCGTTGAGGTTACACTAACACACACACTGAACACACCTTCAGTTTGCAGCTGTTAGAAAATAAGTCACGGCAAAATGCACCGTATCTCAAACTCCCACCAACGCCCAGTGGTTGCTGATCTCCACCAACCAGTCAAGCTGCAGTTTCCAGCCACGCTGGCACGGATGAGTCAAATTGTTGATTTGGTGACGTCTGCTGTCACAGTGAGTCGGCTCACTGAGAGAAACAAAACAGACTCTCACCACATCAGACCAAGTGTGCATGTGGTCTAATGACAAATGTAATAAGGAGGAAGCAGTGCAAGATGAACGTGTTTGACAGCTGTCAGAGTCGCACTGACTGTTCTCACTTTAGTTACTCTAACCTTTCATTTACTCTAAAAGTAAAAACCATGCAGCTGATTGGTTCATCCTGCTGGTTCAGATTAAAGGGTCTTCACTGCTCAGCTGTAGGGAGCCACTCGGTACAGCGTGACACGAGGTCACTGAGAAGAGGCGTCTTGATTTATTCAGTCCCAAGTGGCCTGGCGACGCCTGTTGTTACTCGTTTGCGTTAAAGCTACAGGTCACACGTTTAACTCAGCGACTGTTCCTTTAAAGCTGCTTATTGTTCATTCTTGGGTGTAAAAAATATTAAACCTCATAAACTAAATTAAAGCTTTCAGTGGAATTTAAACAGGCAAATGCTCTGAATTTAACCAAACACGTGTGTGTCAAAGATAAAAGCTGCACTTTGTTGTAAGACCACTTTGCGCCACAAGAGGGTGCAGTGCAGTGTGTCACCGTAACCTGTGTATTTTAAATCAGCGGTCCCCAACCCCCGGGCCTCGGACCGGTACCGGTCCGTGAGTTGTTTGGTACCGGGCCGCGAGAGTTGAGGCTCAGGTGTGAAATGTGTGGTTTTCAGGGTTTTTATCATTAACTTGGTAACACGTGTGTTATGAATAAATCTTCTTTTTTTCGGTACCGGTACTGGTTTTATTTTGTTGTATTTATCCGCGACACCTTAAAGGCCGGTCCGTGAAAATATTGTCGGGCATAAACCGGTCCATGGCGCAGAAAAGGTTGGAGACCGCTGTTTTATATGACAGCCTGGCAAAAGACGAGATCTCACGAGGCTCTTTATTAAAAAGAAAACTGTTAGCAGTGCTGCCCCCTGGTGGTCAAAGTTTTAGTAACAAAAGTTAGCCGTAATTTCCCATCACCGAACAACCACAATCGTCCATGAAAACGGTGGTACAAATCTCTACGTTACAGAAGTGTCACATCACGACATCGATCATATAGCAACTCTATGCATTTGTGTTTCCTAGCACATAAGCCGCACAGAGAGCCGCGTAATTAATTGAAAATAAATCAAAACTGATGTTCTGAACTCTCAACAGATGTGATCTGGTCCATGTCATCTTTGTTTTAAATTTAAATTCTGTTAACATTTCACCCAATGAGAGTTCACACAGTAACGTGTCTCCATGACATGAAGCATGATGTAAAAAGACCTCAACACAGTTTCAGCGTCCAAACGTAATACCACCAATCTGTTTCAACAGCTGGAGCACAATCACAATATCGCAGCTTTACAGCCGAGCGCATTTACAGGTCAAACCCTGCCAGCAAACTGTCGGGGCAAGAACAAGTACATAAAGGAAACTCCTTCGTTAATGTTAATCGAGGTAAAATGTTCAATTGTTTTGATTTGAGGCCCCGCCCAAGCATATCTGAGTACGAGAGCAGTGTGAGGACTTAATGAGGGAGCTACTCAACAACCTCACTGCTCTGCAAAACATGAAAGAGCTGTTCCTGATGAAAATGGCAACAACAAACATGTTTCACCACTAGAGGCACAAATACTCCGAAGGAGGAGACGCCAGGAGCTGGTGTCTCGGGTTGGAATCCAGTGTGGGGCCTTTCTGTGTGGAGTTTACACAGCACAAAGACATGCATCTGTGGTTAACTGGTGATTCTAAATCGGGCCAGTCCCCTCACCCATCGGCTCTAAGATCTCCACTGCCTACTGGTTAAGACTCAGAGATCAGATTAGTTAGACAGGGAGTCGATCCAGACTTCCTGTACTGGGGGTGCTGGTTCCACAGATCAACAGTGTGGGTGTGAGTGGTTATCTGTCTCTCCATGTAAGCCCTGTGACACACCTCACCTGGCCAGGATGTACCCTCCCCCTCATCCTTTGACAGTTAAGGTTAGCCCCCCCCCTGAGGAATATTGATGGATTGTGCAGATACTTAAGAATTACAAGTTTAAGTTACTTTAGTTTAACAAAAACTAAAACTACACTTCCAGAGAAAACTCGACCCAGAGTATCTCACTGCAACTCTGCGGCTTTCAAAGGAGTGAGGAGGAAAGGAGGTCATTTATGTGAAAAGGGAAAGTCCATCTCTGAACCGAGGAGGGGGCCTAAGAGCACGTCTTTCACTTTCTTACAATGCTGTGATTGCAGCCATTCCCCTGTGACCTCTGAATGGTTCTCATGCCCACCATCAATGAGTATGACAACAGTATATTGAAGATCATGAAACTTGGCTGGTGCTAGTTTTGGCTGATATGCAAATGTTTAAAAGGCTGGGAAACTGCAGTGAGCTGAGAATGAGGAAGTCACAGGTGAGTGATGAAATGTTTCTCCCACTGAAAACAAACAGATGAACAGAAACAGCTTTCTGGGACTAGCTAGAGCACCTGTGTGCTTACATTTGACTTTTGCTGTGTCACTGCTGCTTAGTCACACTTTAAGGTCACCAGCTCACTGGAAAGGAAGAAAGGATGGCTGGATGGATGTCCTTCACCCAACATGATGCGCACTATTTTCCATAGCATAATAAATATTGTCGCAAATATTTCTCTGAAATATCGCGATGTAATTTAAAGGCTGCATCACACCCCGCTGGTGCGCATAAGCTGAGTCTGCAGCTCCTGACTAGGTTAACTGTCTATGAGGCAGCAGGGGTTGGACGGCTGGAGGAAAACTCGGGTTGCAGCTGATTCTCAGCCGATCGTTCTTATTAAAAAAAGAAGAAGCTATAAATAAATACAGTTACTGTTAAAGATATGAACACATGGAGGATCTTCTGTGAGGAACATGGGTGAAAGGAAAGCTTCGGAAACGAGATTAAACACTAAAATACAGCAAATCTGCTGCAGCAGACTCGCCGTGTGTCGCTACAGTGACATCTCGGCTGTGATTGAACCTGTGCCTGAGGGGCGAACAGCTTAAATGTGCCTCCCGACAAAAACAGAAAGCGGTTTGCGCGACGACGTGGCTAACAGCGGCTCACAACAACAGTCAGGCTAACGTCATCACGACACGGTCGTTACAGCCGCTCCGAGCCGTGCCGGGTTACCTTTTCAAGCCTCCACTCCGTCTCTCCCCGTTTCTCCGACGCCAAAGACTCACAGCGAGACAATAACCTGATGAAATTGATTTCTAGTCTGGAAGCCATGTTTGGTTTGAAGCCGACACAGCGGCGCAGCAGTTTGACGTCAAGCCGAGCGGCGCAGACGTTATGGGCGGAGCGTCGCCCCGCCTCTTTTTTTTTACGTTGTCAATGAAAATTTTACTTTAAAAAGCTAGACTTATAATAATAATAATAATAATGATAATAATAATGATAATAATAATACATTAATTATTATATTAATTATATTAATAATAATAATCTCGCCAGATCCCAAAGTTTTATCTTAATCTATTTCTCTCTATTCGAGAGAAATAAAATAATAAAATAAATATAAAACACATCATTCTGGCACGAAACCCACAACATGTCTGTATGTAGTACTTTTTTATTTATGTATGTTTTGCATGTGTTTATATACAGTTCTTAAAAAAAATACTGCCATAAAAACACTAAAAGAAAAAGTTAAAAATATTGTTTGTAAATTTTATTTATTGGGCAAATAAAACACTAAATTCACTTTTTTATACCCCAATTTGAGGCGCCATACTGGACTTCTCTGAGAGTCAAGCACAACGATTTTTTATTTTACGCAATGCCAGTAAATAATAATAATAATAATAATAATAATAATAATAATAATAATAATAATGTGCTTTCCTATTTTTTCTGCTTTTTTGTAAAAGATTACATAAATAAAATTAAAAATATGAGTTTTGACTGACAAGCTTGGACAAACTGGCGTCTCAGTCGTTACAGAAACATAGAAAATGAGTTTGATATTTTCAGTACTGTTAATTTAGGGTAATTGTGGCATAAACATTACACTGGGTGGTGGCCTGATAGTTTATCAAGTATCCATGTATGCCTATATTGACTGTATTGATTATGTTTTGTTTTATAATACATGGGTTATTTTGCTGTACGGTATCTATGACACTCAAACTGCTTTACATGTAAACAGATGGAATGAAAGATTAGCACTGGATATAAAGTCATGTTGTGCTTATCACTACACTACAGTGCGTAAAGTATAATAGCCCATTTAGTGCACGGTCTGCATCACTTTATTTAGTGGCGCAGCAAAGATGAGTCAGGGCACTCAGTGTTTAGACCTTTTCTTATGGTCTACATCATCTACAGCTCCTAGAATCATAACTATTTTTGCAACGTGGAGCACCGATTGGAGACAGTTGACTGAATCTTCTCACCAAAGTTTTAATCTGTAGCCGGAAACTTCTGCACCACCAACGGGCTGAAGTTGGAGCTGCGTTTTCCAGATATGAGGCATCTGTGGATCAAGTCCAAGAAGGAGGTCATCCGGCAGGTCACATGACACAGCCTGTTCAAATCTTCAGAGCAACAATTTTAGTCTTCATGTCAAAAAAATAGTCCCAGTCTGTTCAGGACTTTGTTTAATGATTTGTTAACCTAGTTCAAAGACCCCACATACCTATCACTGCAGCGCCCTTCCACCTGAGCATGCCCAGCTGTGTGGGTGGTGCAGAGAGGAGAACAATCATCTATCAGACTCACGTATCCCAACCCGCATGGAGGTACGTGACACAACATAAACTTTAATTTGCTTAACAGTGGATGGTGTGCGAGGCTGGTAAATCACCCATGACCAGGAAGGAAAATGCTGACCACAGCTCAGGGCGTAAAAACGGCAAAAATAAATGTAACCACTTCAAGGGGCGCTTGCGTGACACTGTTAAAACTCATGTTGGTGTAATTTCCTGTGCGCGGCTCTGGTGCAGCTTTATGAAGTCTGAAGAAATGACTTGTATGACATCACTTGAAAAACAGATCTTGCATTGTGGCAGCTGATCCTGAACTGTGGAGCCTTTGTGTGCTCAAGGTGCATTAATTCCACTCCACACAAAATCAAAAGCAGCGAGGTCTGTGCAGACGGCTGCAGTTTACTGTGACAAAGAAGCGGCTCATTTAAGAAGACCTGACCCGAGTTGTAATGACTGTTTAAGGCAGGAATGGCTCCGTGAGACTGTAAAATTATACCCACCTCTGGGAGTTTTAGCCATCTTAAAGCAAAATGTTAAACATACACACTCCGGCCACTTTATTAGGTACACCTGTTCACATAGTGGTTAATGCAAATATCAAATCAGCCGAGTCAGTGCTTTTAAACACGCAGATATAATCAAGACGACCTACTGAAGCTCAAAATGAGCATCAAAATGAGCAAGAAAGGGGATTTAAGTGATACTGAACAGGGCTGGTTGTTGGTGTGAGGATTTCAAAGACTGCTGATCTGCTGGGATTGTCCCACACAACCATCTCTGGGGATTACAGATAAAGATCCAAATAAGAGCAAATATCCAGCAAGCGGCAGTTTGATGCTAAAGATCAGAGGCTGGCCCGACGGCTTGGAGCTTATAGGAGTGCAGAAGATCATCTCTGAACATGTTAAACCCTGAAGCAGATGAGCTACACCAGCAGGAGACCACACCAGGTGGTCTGTACCCAGTACTAGCAACATGTACCTAATGTAATGCCATGATGTGCAGTATTTCTAGTTTCATGTTACTACATATTGTCTGTGCTGAAGGTCCAAGTCAACCTATGAACCTAATTTGGAGCAGACTAACTCCTGGAGAGTTTATAAACGTCCTACAGTTTTATTTTAATAACTCTTGTTTATCACCAGCTTCTGTTTCCAGCGTAAAAGAAAATCGTTCTAATTGTGCGTGATGGAAACACAGAGCAGCGCACGTTACAAGCATCATGTACTGTATTTTCATGTTAATACTAAGAAACATTACAGCTCATTCAGTCAAAGTCACCATGCACTCTGTTACACATCAGAACATCTTCCTCATAATCCAGACGAACTAACATCATCATACATCATCATCATCAGCAGTCAGAGAGGAACATTAGTATTACATCTCATACAAAGTTGGCCGGAGCTGTGCTTCAGCAGACTTTTCTAATAATGGGACCGAGTGATTTTAGAGGAGGGGAAGTTCAAGGACACGCGGTGGCACCGCTCTTGGATCGTGGCTGGGTTTGTGTGGGTTTCCGTGGAGAAAGTGGCGTGTGCTGCTCCCGTTCCCTTTGCTGCGTGAATGCAATGACTTCCTATTTGGTGTGTTGTGCGGCGGGTAAAACATGAAGGCGAACAGAGAATGCTGTGTGTGTGCAACAGTCACAATGTGCAGGTTTAGGTCCTTGTTTTCCACGACAAACACATCCCTCCCTCTGCGAGCACCGTTCCATCATCGTGACATGAGAATGAGCTTTTTAACAAGTCAATGTACAACATCAAGGCACTAGCTAACGTTTCAGCGAGCGGGTTTCACTCACTGGGAGAACTAAGAAATGAAAAGTGCGACTGAAACCTGCAATATTTTCTTGAATTAGCACAAATTAATAAAAAAATCATTATGAGGCTACGGGAGGAAACTGCCTCTGGTCCCACTGAAGTAATCAACAGTGAGGACAACATATTAAAAAGATTGAAAAGGTGCTTGGCAACATGTGGTCCAGTCCTTTTGACTAACGACACGTTAGTTCCCTCAGACAGCAGCAGCTGCAGTTTGTGCGAGCTGGGTTCATGCATGTGGAGCCGCAGCAGCTGCGCCTGCGTCGCGTCTCTCCTTTCCTTTACACACATCAAGTTCCAGCCTGTCCGAGCGCTCTGCTGCGTCGAATCCGAGAGCGGTTGAATTCCTTTTGTTTGTCTGCTTGCGGGTCGCCGTCCTTAATCCTCTTCACCGTTCCAGTCGTTTGTGCTCCTCCCCGCTCAGACTTCATCATCCATGTACGGGATGTCTGGGTCAGAAAACCGTCTGTGGACGTTTGAGACTTTCATGTCGCTGTGCTGGAGCTGAGGAGTGGGCGCAGCCGTGGAGACGGAAGAAGAGGAAGAGGCGGCTGAAGGAGGACAGGAAGAAAAACGCAGCAGCAAGTCGCACTCTGACCCGTCGAGGTAAAGGGACTGGGTGCTGTCTTTACGGCGGCCAGGCTGCTCTCGTCTCTTGGCCGAGAAGGCAGGCGCTCGGCTTCCGGGAGGGGCGTGAGACTGAGGTGGACTCGAGGTTGGCGCCTGGGAGCAGACTCCCTGCGGGAGTTTAACCGTGTTTGGGATGATGGGGTTGCGACGCTGAAGCGGATGCCTGAAGGAGGCGTTGGAGGATTCAGAAGTTGAAGAAGTGCAGCTAGCCAAAGAAGAGGTGGAGCTAGCAGGGGTGAGGGTCGACACAGAGATGCGTCCACTGGGGACTTTAGGCCTCTGGGTCAGATCTGAAGGTTTGGGAAGACAAAGCGCTTTGGATCTCCTCAGCTGATGAGCACCGCGTCCTGGAAGAGAAGAGGATAGAGGAAGGATGAGGAATATTTAACCAAGAGGCTCACAGCAGAGTGAAAGCCAAAAGGAAGATCATGCAACCATGTTAGGCAAGAAGAAAAATCAAAATGCACCCAGTGAGTTACAATTACAAGCATCTGATCTGATGTGGACGCCAAATGTTCAGCAAATCAACTTTGGGTGAAACGTGAGCATGTAGCCGTGCCACACATGCATTTACATGCACACAAACACACAAAAACACGGTTGCCGTTCCTCCGACCTGCTTTGCTACAGAGCAGACGTCACCGCCCACCTTCACCATCACTGGTCCAGACCTGTGCCACAAAAGACAGGAAGGGCCCCGCCCAGCAGGCCCCGCGGTCTGGTCAGAAACCCGCAGGAGACAGAAACAGGTAGGAAGTCCAGACTGTACCTTACTACTGACCTTCAGGCTCCGAGCTGTGAGCCGAGCGCTGCTGCTCGTCCAAGAGGCTCTCAGAGCTCAGCGAGGCTTCGGAGTCGAGATTCTCCTGGTCTGAACCAGGCTGCTCCATCTCTGGCAGGCGACAGGCAAGATCCTCTCTGAAGGTGAGATGAAGAGGAAATCACATGCATTAGGAACTGGACAATGAAGACAGCACACCTGAGGAACTGAAAAGTGCTGAGAGCGCAATCTTACTTCTCCTGTTTGATGGACTTGATACGTTCCATCAGGTTCTTCTCGGCCTCCGTGTCCGAATCCAGAGGCTCGTTCTCGGGGACCACGCTCAGATCAGTGCTGACCTTCTCGTGCATCTGCACAAGACAGAGGATCACACCTTCACCCAAACTGAAAACGTCCACAGTATAACAAACGCTAAAGAAACAGACACACATGACTTTAACCCAAACCTGAAACTGAACCAAAAGGTGTTAGTGAGGTCGATGGGGAGGTTTTCATGCACCTGCATATGAATTCTTACAGAAAGTATTCAAAGAGATCCAAGTGAATACACACTTTTACTCTTTTCACCAAAATGTGCTGCCGAGTGATTGCTCTGTAGACAACACCACCTTCAGAGCTCTGTGGCCTTCTTTCCTCTTAAGGTTGAACAAATCAGTCACAAAACAGCTGTTCTTAGGTAGTAACAGTCCTTCAAACCCAGAACCACGGTGTGCTCTCACATCACAAGCAGGGCACAAACCAGTTAACAGCAACATGCAGTCTATTCCCAGTTAGTATGGAAGAATAAACAGTATTAAGGAAAGAAAAACCCCCAAACACACACACGACAGCCAAAGTTTGACCCACATCTTACATGCCATGCACAGGCGCCTCGACATGGCAGACCACTACAAACTACAACTACAAGGTCGACTCTACCAAGAGAAATCGATGATACGTACCACCGCTCCTTTGTAAGGAGCTGGTAGCCTGAGCGGTAAACGCCAGTAGTGCTAAAGAGAGACAAGGAACATTGGACACGTTACGCACGGAAGCTAAAGATATCAGATTCTGACAGTGGGGTCGACTTTATTACGTGACCTTCATCCAGCTTCTTAGTGTCGACTTAATTTGTCTAAATGGACAAGGACGCGGACAGAGGCGAGCGGCGCTCTCTTCCTCACCGTGTTCTGCCTCTTGAGCTTCAGCTGGTTAACGGCTAGAGCCTCGGCGTACTCCAGCTGCTCGATTTCCTCCATCTTCTCGTTGTAGCGCCGGATCTGCTCGTTGATGAGCATCTCCACACATCTGCAAACAAAAGAGCGATCAGGACCCACACTCCTTCCAGCCTTTGGGAGGTTTTGGACCGATTAGACGGCTCACGGGAGGGGCTCATGTGATTGGTGGGGCTTCTTTCTACTATTTTAGCGGCTTAACATTACAATACAAAGCATCTTGAGGATTGGTTCTATATAAAATAAACTGACTTAACCGAACAAATTAAAATGTAAATATTTCCTCTTTCAGAGTCCAAGTGAACACAAAGACCCCACACCCACCCAATTCAACCCTCATATTACATTCATGAGATTTCTTGGCGGTCTTACGTGGTTGTCTTGGCAACGTCTTTCATGCTGAGCAGTGGGTCTGCGCTGTCCGGGCAGCGGAGGATGCACGGTGCAAACACTATGGCCAGTGAGTTGGGAGACATGCGGTTGTGAGCCTCTTCTTTGCACACCCTGCAGGAGAATCACACACTGCTGTAAATGATCACCTCGCCGTTTAACTGAATACACGCATAACAAATAAGACGGGACGCAATGAGCCATCTCAGCGCAGGAGAAGTGATCAGAATCAAACAAACGAGGATCCCTGCCTGACGAGGTGGAAGACGAGCCTCTCCAAGGTGTTGTAATTTGCAGTCGGGAGCTCGTCCAGCACTTTATAGATGGCATGAAGCTGCTCCTGCTTCTCTGGAAGGTCTGACGAGAGGAAAATGCAACAAAAATCAATTCTTCAAAAACAGACAAAAATGCAAAGACACGAGCGCACTAGTGAGAAACGTCCTCCTCACCGACTGCATGCAGGAAGTCGTTGTAATGTGTGAAGGTCATCAGTGGGTCTGGCAGCTCCCTCAGCCACTGCTTTACCAAGCCTGTCACTGTGTGGATGGGATAGTCTTCGAGGCAGGCCGAGTTGGGGTCTAAACACAAAGTCGTCGTCAGCTCAGCGATGTCGTTTTAGGAGTCAGAAAAAGCAGAAACCAAGTTGATGTCTGACCTGTGTCCAGTTTCTGGTGAAGCTCTTTCATCCGGTTGGCAGAGCCCGATTTGCGATAGATGCCCTCCGTGTAGAGGCCGTGCATCTCCACGTGCTCCAGCATCATTTCCAGCACCATCGGTACCGGATTCTTTTCATTGAGCAGGTGACACACACGCACCCCGAAGTGCTGCCCGGTAAACTCGTCATCATTCTGTGGAGTCACCAGACGGCAGCGGTCAGTCGGACCTCGCCATGATCCACCCACAACATCCGAATCACACATTCTTCACTACAAACTTCACTGCGCTGTTATATATAAAAACATGTTCCCAAATATTATTGAACACGTGGAAGCGTGCTTCCCAGGCAGCTGCTTCCTCCCGAAGGGCCGCTTTCATTAACTTTATTTAACGTTTTCAAACACTGCGTGTCTATGATCAAAGATAAATATGCAGCCGACGGCGACAGTGCAAAAATGCTTCTTAAAAAGACCAGCAGAAAAAAAATTACTTGATTAGAAAATTGTATTTTTTATTCAAAGCTAGTGGAACAGGGGCTGGATTAGAAAACTTTTTATGCACAGTGTTTATGACTAATCACTAACCCAGCCCTGTATTTTATTTAATGCACAACACAGACTGTATATAAAAGATGGATACCACTGCAAATCGAAGCCAATGTTCTTAAAACTGCATTCTCTCCAATGGCCAGTAGAGGGCAACGCTGATGGTAACAAACCTCAACTGGAGAGAAAAATGACTCGACTTTAGTTCAGTGAACGTCTCGTGATGAGTTCATGGTCCCAAACATGAGTTTCAAACTTCTTCATGATGATAGGAAATTATGGTTACATTTAAAAACAAAGTGAGGTTTGATTCTGGGCGTGGCTACTTTGTGGCTATGACATGAAAGGGAGTGACATTTCGTAGTCTTCCTGACCTCTCCGTGCAGGTTAGACTACACACCACCTTTGAACATACATTTACACACAATGTCAACTAGCACATCATTTTTATTATGTTTGTGTTTTTTAAATTGAGTTAACAGGAACAGCAGGTAATTTTAAGTAGATGAGAATCATTTAAAACACTGGATTAACTCGTTTACAGTATTCCACAAACTTTAAACACTTCGTCTTCCTCTCATCCACGACTTCAAATCACGGATTAACCAGATGTGAATGTTAGCAGACGGTGGGAGGAGGAGAACCACTGCACCGACATGCTGCAGGAGTGTGCAGGTCTAACCTTTGGTGGGCAAATGCAAACCAGCCATCCTTTACTTACAGTCTATGATGAAAACCCACCTTTTTGGCAGAGAAGGTGGAGCAGTCGATGTTTATCTTGGAGATGCACTTCTTGTGGCACACCATTTTACAATCTGTGAGAAAAGATTAAGAATTGAACTCAGTCGAAGCTGAACTTGAGTCTTTTACAGCATGCTGTGCTGAAAACGCTTCGTCGGGCTCACTCACTGCTGCACATGTAGGCCTTCTCCATGCCCCAGATGTAGGAAGTACACTGGTCACATGACTGCATAATGTTGACCTGATAGTTACTGAAAATGTGATCCAGCGGATTTTCCACCTGAAAAGACAACCAATCAATTAAAGACAAAATCATTACTGTGATAAAAGACGTCAAACGCTGCATCACTTACACTTTTGTCTTTCTTCCTCCTCTTCTTTCTCGCTTTGGCGGGCTGACGACAGACAGGCACAAATCACAGGTGTGAACACTGTTTTTCTTATTCGCAGTGACGAGGCTGAACAAGTCGAGTTGCTTTGTTTTTACCTTTGCAGGTTCAGCCTCCTCCTTCTTCATCTCTCCTCTGATGAAACCATCCAGCACCGACTGGAACAGGTTCACCACCAGTTGGACTTCTTCCTTCCTTTTGCTCCCTGCCAGGTGCATCACTTTGTTCTGGTAGCCTGACATTAGACCTTTGTAGCCGATGGTGGGTTTCTGTTAGGAGACGGGAGGGAAAACGAGGAAGAAGAGACGATGGTGAGGGTGAACGTTGATCGTGTGATGAAGCTGCTTTGATGGCAGCTCAGAGACTTACAGGAAGAGAATACATGGCTTTGATGTTCTCTCTGAACTGCATGGTGGCTGTCACAAAGATGTTTTCCGTCTCTGACAGCGTCTTGCTCCTGGAGCGGAAATCGTTCACCTGCAGAGGAATAAAACCCTTTTAGAAACGTGCGAATCTCATTTCCTTCATCGAGTCCGTCATCTTGTCGCCTTTCGCTCACCTGGTTGCCCAGAAACTCGTCGAGGTGCCGCAGCTCGTTGGCGTTGGTGATTTCTCGATCCAGCGAGGCGTTCCACTGTTCAGAGACTCGTGTGGCTCGGCTGATTTTAATGCTGGGATTTCTGCCTATAGCTTTGCCGCCGCGGTCACCGGATTGAGATCGGGGCGCGTGTCCGGATATCGGGGCTGAAAGAGAGAATGCGTCCCGAGTCGTTAAGGCCAGAAACTACAGCAGGTGAGCAAAGCAGCTTCAGCTACTCCTCTTGTGCGATTTACCTTCCCATGCGGTCGACTTCTCGTTGAGAGTCTGAGCGAAGGTCAGCTCCCCGTTGTCTGGAGTCTGGGCATCTTTGCCTTTTTTAAAGATTTTGCTGAAGAAACCGCTGGGCCTGCGATCCACAGAAGCAAAACACATAAGAACGACCACACATTAGTTCACGTCACAGACACGCCTGACATTCATTCGTTTCTTTTTATGCAACCAGAACATGTGTTTGCACTCCATCAGCAGCTGTGGTACCTGTCAGGTGTGGATGCGACTGAGTGGGCTGAATCCTGGTACCCGGCAGCCTCCTGCTGTCTCTTTCTCACGGAGCCTCCCTTTGAAACATCACCAGAGCTGTCAGTCGGGGAAAGCTGTTCAGCAGAGAATATCCAGTTACTTACACGACATCAGAGCGCAGATGTTTCCACAAACTGACAAACGTTTCTCTATAACGGTCACTTTACATTGAATCGACGGAAAATACCTCTTTGATGGAAGCGCCGGCATCAGAGCCGGGAGACAAGCTGTCGATCGACGAGAATGTTTCATTCCTGAAACGTAGACAGAAGAGGAAGATCGATTAAAGAAAAGCCGAACTGAACCAACTGTTGTAAAGTAGCTTCAGCCAGCAGAATGAGACGTACAGCTTTTTGGTCTGTTCTCTGCTTTGAGGTGGAGAAGGGCTGATGTTCTCAGAGAGCTCCCCGTTACTCCTCCTCCCCCTCCACTTTTCCGGCTTCTCCTTTATCGCCCCAGGCCGACGCTGCAGATTTACCGCGCCGACATTCTCGCTGAGGCCGTTTCTCTCCGACAAAGAGTCGGCGGGCGCCAGAGGTAATGAAGACGGACGGACAGGACCGGCGGAGGGAGGAGAACTTTTTGCCTCCTTCTTCGCTCCCTTGTCTTCCTTCACTTTCCAGTTCACAAAGGTGTACTGGTCCAGCTCCTTGCTGTCTGAGCGCTCTTTTAGCTTCGATGGCTCCTGGTTTTTGCTCTTCGGCGTGGTCGTGGGATCCTTGTTGGTGGATGAAGATGAGGCGACTCGCTCGGACTCTCTGCGGCTGTGTTCCAGCCCTCTTTGCCTCCTCTGCTCCCTCTTCTCCTGGCTCCTGGTTGACAGGCCCCTGTTAACAGTCGAAGATTGTGGTCTCTTTTGTTCAGCGTTTGGAGGTGTGGAGGTTGTGCTAGCTTCTTTATCCTCGCCCTCAGCTGGAGATGTGGGCGTAAGTGCACTGGAGATGAGCCTATCAGAGGGCAGATCAGCCTTTGACTCTTCTAGTGTTTGGCTCTCCAGATCCTCCTCCTCCTCATCCAGCTGGGGTCCAGCCTCAGCTTGGTTACTGCAAGCTTCCGAATGCATTGCCTCACGCTCCAGCTCTTTCTCTTTGCCACGTTCTTCCTCTGAATTTGAACTTCTATTAACATCTTCACCCTCCTCTTCCTCCTCTAAACCCTGTGCATTGAGGTTTTTATCCAGCATCTCCTCAGTGACCAGCTCTATATCCGAGTCCTCTCTCGTTTGAGGTTCCTCTGCAAGTCGTTGCTCCTTTGCTTTCCTGGCTGCCTCTTCTGCCCTTCTCCTTGCTGCTTCTTCCATTCTTCGCCTTTGCTCCTCTTCTGCTTTTCTTCTTGCCTCTTCCTCCTCTTCCCTTCGCATCCTCTCTTCTTCTGCAGCCCTCCTCCGAGCCTCTTCTTCCTCCTCCTCTTTCTTCCGTTTCTCCTCACGGATTGAAAGGCACCTGAAATGCACAGCAGATAATGCGACACCAGACTGTCAGCGTCACCTCTCACGCAGCAGATTACACAGGCAGCCCTGCCGAGTGTGTTTTCTACCTTCTGCGTGCAGAGTGTCCTCTGACCAGGGCCTGGATTTTGGTAGCGCCTCTTCTTTGCTTGGCGTACGCCGATCTCTGTCTGTGGCCTCTCCACACCGCCTGGATCAGAGTGGCCGCCTGCCGTCTTTGCTCCTCTCTGCGGTACCGACGCCATGAACGCTGAGAGAGAGGGCGACGGTGAAAACAATCAGCACCGTTCTTAAAATACCTCCCAGAGTTTGGAATCGGGTCTGTGTTTACCTGGATCGTGACGGCCGCCTGCCTCATTTCTAGAAACTCTTTCCTCTGCAGGTGAGCTCTGACCCA